>NC_139720.1:138611539-138799039 GCF_964211835.1 Anser anser
TAGTTAGTATTTTCATTTGCTGCCTAAGTAGCAAATTACCCTGTAAACAGCCCACAAGAGCTGATCTGTAATTGAATTGTAACTGTTGACTTTAGACATTTGGTATATTTGCTGCAAGAAGTAAATTTTCAAAACTTCATCTTGATGCAGTCAGACAAAATGAAAGGTAATATTCTTTATCTGCCACAGATTGCTGCAGATGAACTGCTTTCATATGAGCTTAAATAAGATTTAGTGTATTCCATCCTTCAGCTGGCCACAATTGAAAGTGATCAGGATCAATATAGCTGCCCCTGAATGCAGCCTGGTATTGTGCATTACAATAGAGGAAACGGCTGTATTCAAAATTTTCCTGTGTCAAATTAATTTCCATGTTATCCCCAAATTCAATTAGATGGGAACCCCGTGTAACTAAAAAAGTGTCCGACATCCCTTAGTGACAAATTACGGTGCTTAGTGTGCATATCAAGGTGAAGTGTTGAGCCTTGCTAATCTTCTCACTAATTCTCAATTACCGTAAAATGAAGCCATAAATCACACAGACAGGGGATCGATGGAAATGTTGTTTTCAGGGTGATTGGCAGCCTCCCCAAAGGTTTTCTGTAAGTTGGTTTAAGGTTACCATTCTCTAAGGGGAGGGATGAGGTAGTCTTGCTCAATCTCTATGATATAGGCCCACAGGCCTTTTGGGGATAGTGGGGAGGGACAGCACCAATTTCAGCCCATCAGACATCCAATTTTTCTCCTTTTCATACCTGCTGTAGTAAATGAGAAACAAATTAAATTTCACTCCACTATCTCCACAGAAACCATTTAAATTTTTCATGGAAACTAAATTGTCCCTAGACAAATAGCCCCCTGATTCTATGAAAATATACTGGAGCGCTGGGGACAGAAATAAATTTGTGTCACTCTGGATATGCCATTCTCTGTAATGTCATTCACCGCCGGCCAATAAATGAGTCCCTCCTGGAACACAATGGTAAAGCCTTGTGCTCTGGTGGATTTGCATTGTTCCCCCACTCTTGAGCAGTCTAATATTCTTCCTGTTATTAATTTGCAGCCTAGGTTTTACATTCATGAGGCCAAGATTGAAATGTAAATGAGGCACAAAATAAGTAGTCAGCAGTAGCCCTGGCCGAGCAGCCTGTGTCATAGACTCATGGACTTACATGAAAATAGTTATCACTCAGAGAGATTAGCAGCTCAGAACATCAATCACTGCTGCAAGGAAACAATGAATAAAATCGCCCCGACACGAGGAAGGAAATTACAAGAGCTTTAAAGTGGAAAGGGAATATGTAATAGTGCTACCTGTTGTTGAAGTGCTAAGATGGCTGTAATAAAAGAAGCTGGGTTACTTCTCTCTCTCTCTCCCCCTGTTCCTGTTGATCACTAATATTTAAATTGTGCCATTTTTGTCATCTCAATTTATCTATTAAATGAGTTGCAGTTCCTTAGCCAGAGGTATATGATGCTTCACACTGCACTCAAATGAAACCCACAGCTTTGAGTTTGAACCCACTTTAAAATGGTGACACCCTATACATCACCCAATCTCTTGGCAAAGAAATAGATATATAAGCCTGAGTCCTCAGGCTCCACTGAGCCTCAGAGGATGCAGGCCTTCAGATGGCGAGACAAAGGTGGCTTTACTCCACCACTGTGGTTTCCTAATTCCCAGGTGGTGTAGAATTTGTGCAGCAAGCAGTGCAAGTGGGGCAGTGTCAGGCCAACTCTTCCTCATCAACCTCTGAGACACTTTAAGCAGCAATCCCAGAAGCTGTCAAGAACCAGAGCATGGAGAAGATTCAGCTAATTCCCCTTTCCTTCAGCATCCCTGACCACCCCCACTTGGAGAGGCAGGGACATGGAGCCACCCTACCAGGTCAAAGCTACCCCACATTTCTCCTGATGCCTGGGAAACCCCAAATGGATTTATCCACTGATCAGAATGGCTGTGCTGACCTTGGTCCATGATTCCCGCTCAGATGAAAAATTTCTTAAAATATACTATCCCGCACCTATACCTAGTACAGTATGATTTCTACATTACTGTTATATATAAGGTTTAGTGCTCCAAAGTAGTACAGCTTGGGGGTTAACTGCTTAGCTTACTAGAATCTAATACATTATATTACTAGTTGGATATTTTTCTCTTCTGTTTTCTTCATATACGGCAAATGCTAAACACCATTCCATCCACCATGATTAATTTTGTCTTCAGGAGAAAATATACTCAATGACCACAGATGAACAGCAAGAAGCAAGAATACTTTGTTACAGAGCTTGTTCCTCAGACAACAGAACTATAGACATATTTTTTACCCCCCAAAAAATGGTAAATTCTGGTCTACTTTTTCACTCACTTAAATGAAGGTTTTCAATAGTAGAAGTAGCTTTAAAAGTGTCTCCTAGAAAGGCAAGTGCGAAGTAAATGCCAATAAATATTCCAATCCTCCTTATTATGAGATAGTTACTGTGATTTGTCCTGATAGTGACATATGCACATGCCTCTGTGATGAGCTGGAGCATCACTCTAACTTGTTTTCCCAAAGATGCTGGACTCCTTTTCATGTGTCTACCTCCAGAAAATCTGTCTGTAGGGAGAACTCTATGTCACGAAATGGCTCATGTGGGTATATTTTCACTTGCCATACAAGTCTTAACACTATTCAACAAAGTATGAAATTTGAAACAGTTAAAATTATAAAGCTCCCCTCTTGATGCAACTGTGATTTGAGATTAAGATAACTTATTTAAAACTTATTGTGCCTTAGACAGCACATTCAATGCAATACCTTTCATTTAAATTGTAAACGTTCTTCATCAAAAATGTCAAATGATTCTGAAAAACTGATTTTTATACCAGTTTTTAAAGCAGCGAAACTGAGTCTTAGACAAGTGGTGAGTTTTGACCATGACCACACAACCTGATAATGAGAGTAAGATTAGAAGCAAAATTTCCATTTTCAGTGGAAACCACTAGATCACACTTCCTTCAGAAATCATCCTTCCATTCCATTCCTCATCACGAGGAAGAATTAACTGATGTGTATGAGATATTGAAGTATGCCAGTAGAGATATTCTATGTGAGTGCACGATATCATGAATATTTTCTATTATATGGACAATGGACATTTTGGTCAGATAGTCTCTGGAGAATCAAGACTGAGCTGAGCAGAATTATTAGCATATCAGAGTTAATGCATATCAGAAAAAGCAACACCTTCTTGAAAAGCTACTTTTTGCACAATAAAGATGCTACTCTTTTCTTTGCAGGTTCATTTTTAAAAGCACAATACAACTATATTATATAGAGTGAGTTCTGAACAATAATATGTGATAATGTGTCCAGTAACCTTTATTCTGTTTCTCTTCACAGAAGTTCACTAAGGATAATGCATACAGCTAAGAAAAGAAATTTGAAATTTAAGAGAAGTAAAAAGGCAGCATAAAATCAGAAGTTCAGCTGTGTATTAAAATGTTCTTTTGTGAGGTCAAGAAATTGATCATGAGTGAGCTAGCAGCAGGTATTGAGACTTAACTCACTTTTTTCTTTTCTTGCTTAAAAAGATGAAGTCAGACCCAACTTGTTACTGGCACCTCAGAGCCCTGCAGCAGTGTGCAATTTGTGACTAGGGAGCAGAAAAAACACAACTCACTTGCATGGCTCCCACACCAGCCAGCAGCTTCTGCTCTCAAACCCCTCCTCTTTTCCCTGTGTTGCCATTGTCTTCACTCTTAGTGTCTCAGAGTATCTTTTTAATTGCTTATCAAATGGATAGTTATTGTATCATAAAATCTTCAAAGCCATTTCCCAGTCCCATTCAGTTGTGAAGCTGAACTTTTAAACAATGATATATCACAATGGATTATGCTAATAAGCTTGTTAATAGCTCTAGTGGTGTTAACTGAGTGCATTAAAACAAACTGGTCCTTGCAATAGATTGAGAAATGTTTTATAAGGGGCATGTGATCTAAGAGAAGCCATGACAAGGCTAGTAAATAATAGCAGAAACTGGCATGACTAAAGAAATACCCACTTAAATTATTTATATGTTAATCAAAAATACAGTTGTTAAGCAATATCATTAGTTCATTACTAATTGGTTTATGGATTTGTGATGAATTACTTATTTGCATGCAAAGTAAATCCTCAGCCTTTTGTTCAGCATTTCTAACATTATAATATTTGCAGGTTTCCTCTCTGCAGCCCTCTTCCTTCACTAAAATGATTACATCAGCATGTCAAAGAAACTAGATTTTCAAGGTAAAGACATAATTTTCTTCTGCAAAGTATGCAATACATTATTGTCATATATTTTTAAAAAGTCATAATATATCAGCAGTCTGTGTTTGAGAGACATGCAATTAATCCTATACAGTGAATATTTCTCCTTAACCCCCACCAAAAATCCTATACTTTGAACATTTATTAGTAGTGATGACAGTGATATTGTTTCCTTCATATATATCAAATTTGGCTGTAAGGCATATTATTGTGGAAAATGTTAAACTCCACTTTAGTTATAGTCAGGTTGGGCTGGGTATAATCTAAGGACTAAGCACACCTCTGGATCTATTGTAGGACATGCTAGAGAAATGGGAGGGTGATTCACCCAAAGGTGAAGAAAGGCATTTTGTGTGATGTCTGAACTAGTTGGTAAGTTTCTTAATTATCAGTTTTTCAGAACCAGTTTCTCGTCAAGCCCCTCCCTTCCTGTCCTCTGTTTCCCTCTCTTTCTCATCTTCTTGCAGCTCCTTCCCGACCTTTGCTCTGATTTTTTATTCTCATTTCCCTCGGTGCAACTTTTCCTTCCCAACCACACCCCACACCCACTACAGTAACCTGTGTTCTCAGCCTTCACCCATTTTTTTCCAACCTCATCATTTTAGACTGAAGTCCCCAGACTCAGGAACTATCATTACATTATTTCTACTTTTGCAGGTTTTTGCTTGTAAGGGGAGCTTAGATGTATTCCCTTCCCTTCCCTTCCCTTCCCTTCCCTTCCCTTCCCTTCCCTTCCCTTCCCTTCCCTTCCCTTCCCTTCCCTTCCCTTCCCTTCCCTTCCCTTCCCTTGGTCTATGTAATGAACTAACCAACTCTCACCCTGTAAACCTACCCTACCCTTGAATTACATCTCCCTTGCTCCAGCCTACCTCCTGAATATCTTGAAATACTTTCTTTTGCAAAAACTTTTAGGGCCTTCTCTTTACAAGCACAAAGATTGTAGCGCATTTTCCAGCAGGTTGTTTTTCTTTGATATTTATCATCCACAATCTGCCTCAGCCCAGAAAGATGTGCATCACAATCTAATCCAAGCAACATTCACAAGTACAATAGAGCCCTGGCAGAAAAACAATATAGAAAGTGAAAGGCAACACAGAAAAAGACAACCAAAGATAATGGACAGTTCTGAATGCTGTGAAAAAGTAAAATATTATTATCAATATTAATTATTGATATTATGAATCTGGCACTATAAAAAGGGATACTAAGAAGTGGCACCTGCTCCCCAAAGTATTCCTGTCCAAATAGATGAATATAGACATGCTAGCAGGAGGTGAAACTTCATGTTTGCACTGCTCTGGTTCAACTGAAACCAAAATCCATTCTGGCCCATGGCCCAGCACTGTGCTTGTCCTCTGCTAGCTCCAGGACATGTGCAGGATGAGGCCTAGCAGAGCTCAGGCCGCCCAGTGTCACATCTATTACCTGAGATGATGCAGCTCAAGTTTCATTTTCTCTGTTATGACCACTGACTGGATTTGTATTGAGCTCCAGCACGGACCTGTATAAATGTCTGCATTCAAAAACAAGGTGCAAGATGAGTTTGGGATGGAAGCATGTGGTCTAATCCACAGTCACTTGCAGCCAAAGTAGTGAAACAAATACCTCAAACCTGCACAGGAAGCCACTGACAGAAATGGGAAATAGCATCCAGTCCCATACCTTGGTTCAGTACCACATGCAGTAAATATTGTAAATAATTTTGTACAATACTCTGTTTCTCTGGGATGTAGACCTTATGTCATAAAAATCCATGGCCAGAGGTCCCCTTTAATTAATCTGGATGAATGAAGAAACTCAGATGAGATTCTTTTAATTCTTATTCAAATTTGCAGGAAAAACAGAGAAAAGATGCCAATTTTCAGGCACATTAGGGCTATAGAAAGGTGACAACTATGAAAAATGAAATTTCCCACTAATCTCCCACAGAAGAAGAAAGGTAATATGTACATTAAGCTTAGTCTTTGCTGTTCATGCATTGTAACCCCTGTGAAACTACATATGAGGAGGAGTGGAGGAAAAGAAAATATTTTCTGTGACCCTTTATTTCTCAGCCCTTTGCTAACATGTTGGCATTTGTGTTAGTCTCCTTCCTTGTACTCAAAAAGCAGATATTTGTTTAAGCCATTTAGTAATAAACCACTTCCAACCCCCACCCCCCCCAATTGATCAAAACATAAAACTTTCACTTAATTTACCAATCTCTGATCATAGAATATGAGATTTAATGCCTTTTCTACAGAAAGACCACGTCACAACAAAATTATATCCATTTACAATCATTTTCTTTTGGATATAGTGGCAAGAACACATACATTTAGCAAACAGGAAAAAAGAAAAGCAGGAGAAGATGCAACATTTGAAACCACAGCTGTTGATGAAGGTGATGATGCCTTCCAGGATTACTAATACTGTTTCTGTGCCCATATTTTGACTGGAAAGCAATAAGCCACATCTCAGGCATTACAAAATAATACATTGGAGGTTAAGTGCAGCAAGGCCATAGACGAAGACTAAGCTATTACAATTGCAAGTAAAGGCAGATATCCCAGCCATAGATTGTAGTGACATCTATTTACACATCTGGAAGCTTTGTGTCCAGCATGTAGTATGGACTCAGCCTGTAACCAGAGAAAAGAAACCACCAAAAGGTGAATCACCCCCATTTAAAGGTGGATAACAAAGACTGGAGAAACAAATCACCTCCCAGAAAGAGTCTTTCAAATTCTGTGGGCTATAAAGGTAGCCTAGACAACTTGGTTAGTCTCAGCACCCTAATTTTAGATGGTTAAAACTAGGTAAGATATCTCCCCCTTCAAATGCCTCTGAAATAAGATCTGGCTGTGTCTAACAGTTATAAAAGCTTTTATAGAGCTTTCCAAGTGGGATATCAGCAGCTTCACCTTTCCAGGCTAAAATTATGTTCAATGCCTGAATTTGCTGGTGCCAACTTTGTACTTCCATGTGGGAATTTCTTACTCTGTAAGTAATGCAAATCTTCAGATATCTGTGCAAAATTGACAATGAAACTACAGCAGCTCATTGGAGGCCAGCACAACTCAACCACCACAGCAGAATGACTTTTAATTCCCATCAGCAAATGAGTCAAATCCTATTTCTGAAACAGGGAGGGAAGGCTTTTATAGACCTCAGCCAGCAAATGAAACCCCACTCTCTCGCTCGCTATTTTCTTTGACCCCTTGAGCTGACTCCCTCCGTCTTCCTTGCTGTGTTCATGTGTACATAGTTGCAGGTTCATGGAATCAAATCAGTTATGGCCCCGTGTTTGTCCTGTGGTTCTCCCTGGACCTCCTAGCTGCTGCCAATCCCAGCAGGTGCACCAAGATATGTCTGGTATTGGCTTCAGTGTCAGAACTCTCGTGTGCTTCAGGGTGCCAGCACACCCTCAACACCCCAGGCTTTGAAGCCCTGGGTGGAGTTCTGGGTAGTCAGTCATCACCTCCAGAATTTAATTTCTTTTCAGGGAAAGGAAAGGTGATGAGGACTGTCTTCATCCTCCAAAGTTGCTTACTCCTTAGGTCTTTCCCAGGTCTCACCAAAATTCTTTACTCAGAGAATTGCCTGCCCAAAATAGATGGTAGAAGTGAGAGTGCATTCACTGATGTATATCAGGACCCCATCATGCAAAAGGAAGTTTCAAACTGGAATCAGTTCGCAAAGAGCCTACCAGTAGGGGAAAAAAACAACAGGTTCCAGTAGATGTCTGCCTATGAAAGAAGCTGGGATGAAAAGTGTAAGACATCCCACTTTTCATTAGCCTGATTGTCAAAAAAAAAAAAAAAAAAAGCACATATAGAATCAACTAGCTACAAGGAATGAAGTGATCTCTTCCCATTATAATCAGGACACAGAGCCTGTGATATCTCTGGGAGCTCAATCTAAATAAGGCCCTATCCTCTCGTCTCTTTCACATTATGAATAAAAACATGAAATTAGTTTTATGTCAGAAGAACAACCCTTAAGACACTTGTAACTTATAATTATAATTTCTAAGCTGTTTGGCTTGTCAGTATCAAGGAATTCACAGCCCAAGACTTCCAGGACTTTATAGGCTGAGACATGCTGTGCTAGCTACTGAAAATTAACTATGAATCTCTCATCTGCATTCTGATTTATTAACTACAGTGAGAAACAGAAAGTTAAAAATGTACTGTATGTGCATAGCCTGCTAGCATGGAAGAATGCATTAGCTGTGTTCTGCTACTAGTCAATAAAATACTAGCAATGGATAAATGCAGGGGGTTTCTTCTGGCAAAGGCATTTAGTTTTTTCTTGTAAACAAATATTGCAAAATTTTCATCTTTGTGCAAGAGCAGAGCTGGCCCCAGTAACAATTTCAGGATTCTGCTGTATTCACAGGTAGCACACACACATACACGCACACACACAAAAAAAAAGAAAAAGAAAAAAAAAAGGGGGGGGGGGGAAAGATATTTGCAGACTCTCTTTGCTATGCAAAATACCATTCCCTTGCTGGATCTGGCTGAAAAATGGTAGGATTGGCTGTGATGTATTTTGAAAGAAACAATCTTTTTTACATACTTTCAATAAGAATTCTGTGGGGGAGGGCTGACAAAAAAATAAATTAGGAACTGAAATCCATTTCATCTTTCACCATAAAACAGGAAAATAGACTATAGAAATAAAATACTATTTGAAAAAAAAAAAAAATCCAAGATATTTCAAGTCCAGTCTTTACCAAAATTTCTTTCTTCCAAAAAAAAGTACTTAAGTTGTCAGGCATACTATTTCCTGATTTTGCAAGAGTTTTTCCAGGTTCTGTTTTCCTTCCAGGTTTGCATTTATTTAGTTATTTTTTAAATAACACCACTAAAATTTAATCCTTTCTTATTATTTTGAGGCCATAAGGGGATTGTCTCTATTCCAGATTTTATTTTGTGGGAGGCAGGATTATTATTATTTTTTTTTAATGTCAAAGTTATCTAGTTCCATTTTGTAAGTGAAACGCTTGGCAGCTGTAACACAGCTTGGCTCTTGAGAACACACAGTGCTAGAACTTAATGCCTTAAAATAAAGGCAGGCAACCACTGGTCTCACCATTTTATGGCGGAGAAATGAGGGCACATAGGGTGGACCCGAAATGGCATGATGAGCTTTTCACAGCTCTGGGTATCAAGGTCAAGGGAATATATTTCTTGTTCAGTCCCTGCCCCCTGAAACAGAACCTCCATGACAGGCACTACTTTAATGAGGATCCCAAATTTTTATTTTTTTTTTTTCAGTTTCTTCCTGCATTGTTCCTGTCTAGAATTACCATCTGTCTTGCTTCTCCCTCTCCCCACTGTGTGCTTTCATGATGGACTCCTTTGCTGCTTAAATTTTTAAAAATTTCAATTGACCAGAAATTGGTAAAATCCAGAAAGAGTTATGTCCAGAATTTTAGGAGAACCAATCACTTCCAATCATTTTCTAAATTACTCCTTATTTTTACTTTGCAATATCAAAATCTTATTACAATAATTTGCATACCTGAATCGCAGTTGTACCACTTCTTTGTACAAAGTTATAGTCAGACCTGGGACAGTGACTTTAATTTTCCATTTTGTGAGTAGAACATTCTAACAGAGCTTGTTGTCAGCCATACACAAAACAAAATTTGAAATGAAATTTTAAAGACTGAAAAAGCTCAAGTAGAGAGAATGTTCTTGACTGTGAAATTAAAAAAGTCCTTTCAGAGTTTATACATTCTGGCTATGACAGAGTTACATTGCTGATCATAGATTTGTGATATATATTGACTGTACCAGATTAAAAGTTAGACTTTATTTGTAGCATAAATCTGGTAGATGAATATGTAATGTACATTCTTCTTTTATCGCGGTCATAGAATACTCTGAAACTTTAACCCCCAGAATGCTATGTACATATTTCTCTCCATATTTTGCATTCACACAAATAATCACATTAGTTGTTGGATACCTTTTTTAGTAACACTCTTTTCTTTTACAAAATAAAAGACTGCCACTTTCCATCATTTCACAAAACCCAGAAAGACAGTAAAATCTTCAGAGCAACTGCAGCTTTTTCTTGCTTACTCCCTCACACGTTCCCTCTAGAGAAGCAGATGTTTGACTTGTCTCATGTAAAAGGCAAAAATTGAGTTACAGCTTCAGAGTGCAAGATTTGCAATGTTTGGTACAGTTTATTAATGTTAACCAAATAAAAATGACATTAGTGAAAAAGATCTACATGATATCTCAGAACTCCCAAGATTAGGCCAGATGGTCACTTCTAACTGATATAATCTAGTAAACTCTGTTGAGAGACAAGCTATTGATTGAATTTCTGACTTTAAATGCAAGCCCCATATCTGCACATGTCCACAGTGATATCAGTTGCTTGAAATCCAATACAGAGGTGTAGATTGGGAGATGATGTTAGTTGCTACCTATTAAAACTGTCAATTCCATCTGTTGTCTAACACTTTAAAATACTGAGTGTAGTTTTTAATAGATCAGTATTAGATTAAGAGGCTGTATATTAAGGCTCTTACTATCTGAGAAGCATGGGTAAATGTATAATTAAATGACACAATGGAAAAGGAACTCCGCTGGCTGGAACCAGCCCAAATTAGCATCAAGCAGGAAGCAAATGCTGTGATTTAGGATTTCTGCAGCAGCCAGACTTCCCTAAAAATGAGTAATGTGCAGCACTATTAAAATTCTCTTTACAGGCAAGTATATCATGATTAAAATGTGGAAGCGTTGTGAGCATTATGATTATCCAGCTCCCCGCGCTGTTCTTCCACAGGTACCTCAGTGACTCTGTGCATCTGCCAAACTGGCAGGCTCTGATGACTTTCCCAGAAGGGCTGTCTCAGTTGACTGATGACAACCACATCAAAGCCATGTTTCTGAAAATTCGTAGTCCTGAACATCCCACCCCTTTCCCCCAGAATATAGTTGAAAGCCACAGCTTGGGGTCCCAGGGGTGTGCATAGGGTGGTGGTTCAGCCTGCCCTTTCCCCACAGGTGTGCTGTACCTTCAGGCACTGGCCAGATACCAAGGGCTGATAAGGAGGGAGGGCGAGGGGCGGCCACTTCCAGCATTGCCAGCTCAACATCCAGCAGCTGTTGCTGCTTAAAGTTAATCGGAGAGGGAAACTGCCCTCCTCAAGCCAGATGTACCAGAGTGACCACAGGAAAGGAAGAGCTTCTGCGAGGGGGAAGAGGGAAGACAGACAAAAATGTGGAAATGGACCTTAAATGCAGACAGACGAATTTGCTCATTTTATAGCTCCCAGTATTTGCATGTAGAAGCAAAGAGAACAGGCCCAGTGTGTTGGAAGAAAAGCAGTAGGAGTCCTCCAGCTGTCTGGAAAGGGGCTAGAAGTAGTTTTCTCATAAAAACTGATGGCTTATTTTTCTCATAATGTTTCTCTAGAATGAACATGTAATCTCCTAATAGCTGACCCTAGCTGGGCCAATGCCTCCCAAAATAGAAAAGAATCTGGACTCAGACAAAACACTGCTCTGGGGCTTAGGGGGGTTCTTTTTGCATTAACCTTCAGAAGACATTCTGGTTTAAATTCAGATTTTGACAGCAGTGCTATGGAGGACTGTGGTGGAAGTAGAAGAGCTTTCAAGATAGAAGAATTTGGAGGAGACCCAAAAAATTCTGTCTGTTTGCATACAGGCTAGTGGGCTGTAGTCAAAACAGCTTTGTAAGTTCCCCTAATGCACTGCAAGAAGAGTTTGGGAAACATAAAGTCTCTTCATGTTATTAGCCAGTACAAGGTACATGAAACATTCATGGAAAATGAATGTTAAGCGAATACTACAGTATACTCATAGAATACAAATTGTGAATTCAGAAACACTCTATTCCCAGCAGATATGCAATTTGAAGAATTATGCTCATTCCAAATAGAAACAGAGACAATATTGTGTGATGTAGCTGATAAATTAACCAGCAAAGGTCCAATTTCATGCATCAAATGCTCAAAACAGATCTGTAGAACCAGAAGTATTTCTTGGTAGCATTACACTGCTTAGAATAACAAATATCTTCAAGAAAATCAAAAGCTGCTTGCAGATTATGCACAAAAACCAATACAAGTTTAGTAAATGGATTATTTAGTCAGCTATGATTGCTGCTTATTACGGTAACAGTAGCAAGTGTCCTTCATGAAAGAAGTAGCTATCATGATCCCTTTCTAGTAGGTTTGAAATACACAGCATGACAGATTGGTATCACACAGCAGTATAGATGTGAGTATTTCAACTATGGAGAGCAGAAATTTCACTCTCACCATGGTTTTCTTCACGCTGATCACAATTCTCCAGCATGGCCTCATTGGTGGGGCTCTCTCCAACATGACAGGAACCACCAAAACCATCATCTGAGCTTTTTTAATGGATTTCATAACTACATACAGCCAGATAGCAATAACACTTGATGACTAAAGCTTTATAACACACGGATGGATAAAGAGAGATCATAGGTGTTTCAAAGCTTTCAGTATGCTTTAAACTAGAAATTTTAACTTTATTTACCTCAGTGGGCCACTGAAATATCCTGCTTTGTAACCCAGACTTTATCAAATTAGAGGTTAAATATCTCACAACATTTTTAATCTTTTTCATAACCCAAAGTGTAACAGAAAAATACTGTTATAAATGATTCTTTTAAACACATAATAAACTTTCTGACTGATGTCATATGAGACCTGGGAAACCAGAGTAGCTAAATACAAAAAAATATGATTTTAGTATATTTTTTTTCCTTCCCATCTAGCAGAAATGGCAGTTCACATAAAGAACCAATACAACAGCTGTACCTGATTCATGGCAAAATGTTTGCTAGAGCTGCAAAAAAAATAATAAATTCATTACTTGGTGTTTTAGGAAGAGGAGGGATTTAGTCACAGCACATAAGGGAGGACTGGACAAGCAACAGGTGTCCCTTACCATACAGCAGTGGGGGATCCAAAGAGAACGGAGGCTCCTCGACACTGGAATTCTCAGCTACTTCTTTCATTTAAATCCAGGTCTTCTAACCAACCACTTATAACCATCATCCCCTTCAGGACTTGTCATGCTTACTAGTGGACTTCTGTCTGTGTCTTTTTTTCAGAATCAGAAAGTAATTTTAAATAGAAAGAAAACCAATACTTGAATTTCCAAAATAAGGTATTAGAGGAATAATGACAAAAGATACCATAATTGAGGATGGGAGAAAGAATAACTGAATATAATATAAACTGACTATAGTAAGCCATACACATTCATGTGCATACACATGTACATGTATTTACAGCTAGCAACACAAAAAAGCAAGACATAGTATTTAATGGACCAAGGAAAAGCAAAATCTTGAATGTTGCATAAGATGATTAAGGGTACAACATCAAACATATGGAATATTCTCATGCTAAAATACACAAAGGATTCTGTTGCTATTGAATTTTCACCAGCTGCCAATTTTGCTGATACTGTTATGAGCACACACGGATGGGACTTGCTCCAGGACTAGCACCAAGGGGAATCAGCATTGCCAACTGCAGAAAACATCAGTCCACCTCTTCCCAAAATTATCCCTATGTCATACTCTTCTGCCATGGCATTTTCCATCCCCAGCTCAGAGATGTTCTTCATTTTGAGTTTGAAATATGTCGGAAATGCAGGTGTTGTATCAGAGGAGAAAGAAATGGGGGCTAAGGAGGGAGGGGAAGGAAAAGAGAGAGGAGTAGCTGAAGGCTCTTTCCTACTTCCTACTCAGACAATGCGCACTTGGTAGGAAACATTTGGCAAAGGAGGCAGCACCCAACAGCTTCCACAAAACACAGGGTGTCTGGTGGGAGCTAGTCAGTGCAGAGCCAGTTGAAAGTCTATTTTCATTTGAAGATGTTTTGCTGATTGCTGAACTCTTCTGAAAAATCTGACCTGGATTATGACCACTGAACATTTTTGAAAATTGGTTCTCTGTGATTCTGAAATGTTTAATACTCAGTAGTCCCAAAGTGCAAATGCATAATGGGAGTATTGAATTTCTTATTTTGCATAATAAAATATTTTCAGGTCAATTATGTACCAGCCCTTGCCCATCCTTCCTCTTGCTCACATAAGTACCCATTGCTGAATCATGTCCATTTTTTTCCCCAGTATTTTCAATTCCAAATGAAGGAGAGAGTGACCTGCATGATATGGACACATTGAGTAAGACTGCCCTTTTTTACAAGTTATTGAAACTGTTGTTCTTTTTTGTAAGTTGCTTAGGCTTACTTATTCATAATATCACTTAGCACAATTTTTTTCTCCACTTATATCATTATTGTAACAATAAGTGTCACCGATGCAGTGGCAAGAACAACCCAGAGAAAAGATTGCAACTCATTATCATTCATTACTGTACTGAAGAGAGATTAAAAACATAATGGAAACTGAGAGAAGATGTACCTTAGTGTCACTTACCTTGTACTTCTCTCGAAGCCAGGAATTTCCATGGGCTGTGATAGCGACTTGATCACTGACTACCAGTCCTTGACCTTGGGCAGATCACTTGACCTTCATAGGACTTCATTACCCCAGTGTAACCTCTGATAAAAAAAGTAGAATCACACTGAAATCTGGTCCTGTATTTGAGGAGAGTTTTTCTGCCTTTACAGCTATATTTTTGAGCTTAAGTAGATAGAGCTGGTTAATGAGTTATGGTTATTTAATACTTCCCATTATAAGACCTCATTTTCAAATGTTGTAACTTTGCCAAATGCTAATAGTCTGAGCAAAAATTTTTCATGTTGTGTGACTGCCACAGTGTGACAAAAGTAGTAGTAGTAATATTTAAAAATTCAGAAATAGTTTCTAAAGATGAACAGTTTCTAAAGAAAAATGGGGATTCACTGTGTTAGAATAATTCTTACAACAATATTACAGACAAATTATCTGCTCTGAATGAACAGTATGGGAGTGCCATTTAAGCTGGGAATTTGTCTTTTCCCACCCTCTTAAGATCTACACATTTTTTGCCAAATTTTTCAGTTTTGTAAAAAAAAAAAATAAATAAATGCTAATATTCACTAGATATTCATTTCAAATTAGAGGCTAAGGTATTTTAAAATTTTTCCTCAGCACACAGAATGTCCTCTTGCCTCATTAGCCTCAACAGGCTGAACCAACATGCAGGGCTCACAGAGGGTCTAAGCACATTTCATCCCCTCACAGTTCCCATGTGTGACAGGACTGCCTCTCTGCTAGCTCTGGGGTAGAGAAAGACTTAATACTTCTGTATCCCTGTCCAATGTTACTGTTCTTGTTTGTTTGTTTGTTTTATTTCAGTGGTACCTGGCCATGAGGAGGAGAAACTGGTGAAATTTCAAGGGCTTTCAATTTTTATTTATTTATTTTTCCTACAGATGAATATTAGCTCATGTTGCAGGGAGGAGGAGAGGTAAGTCCAGACTCCAATGACAAACTCATACTTGCAGTATCCAAAAACAGAGATCTCATGTGAAGTTATTAAAATATAAAGTTATTCTAGGGATAAAATTATGAATAAGTACATAATATAGCTGAATGGTGCAACAACAGCATGTGAAAACAATATTTGATCTATTTTTACTTTATACCAATGTATTATACTCCTTGGATATCTACCACAGGGTAGATACTCAGGGTATTTATGGGCTGTACCAATTCTGTCTGGTTGCTTTGTTCATCCTGCTGCATCATAACCTTGCTACTCCAACAATATACATCAAAGCAGGGTAGGACAGTCTCCACATGCCAAAATTCTGCTTCTTGATTGCTGTACATCCTCATCCTCTGAGGCCTAATTCTTTGTTTGCACAGACACAAGTTTGTCTGACAGCACACAGCATGCTCAGTATAAAATGCTAGGTGGAAACATCAGTTAGGGCTACAAAGATAGTGAAGGGTCTACAGCTTCCTCACGAGGGGGAGTGGAGGGGCAGACACCAATCTATTCTCTCCAGTGACCAGTGATAGGACGCGAGGGAATGGTGCCAAGCTGTGGCAGGGCAGGGTCAGGCTGGGTATCAGGAAGAGGTTCTTCACCAAGAGGGTGGTCAAGCACTGGCTCCCCAGAGATGTAGTCATGGCACCAAGCCTGTCAGAGTTTAAGAAGCATTTGAACTGTGCTCTTAGTCATGTGGTCTGAATTTTTGGGTAGACCTGTGTGGTGCCAGGAGTTGGACTCAATGATCATTGTGGGTCCCTTCCAACTTGGGATGTTCTATGATTGGGATGTCTCTATATGAGCTAGACCAAGGGAAGTCAAACTGTGAATGCACCTAGCTCAAGTTCTGCTCTGCTGTATCTACGCTGATTCAAGTAGACTACCTTGATTAGTTTTAACTCCATTGAATACCTCTGCTCTACATTATGTCGTATGTAGTTTTATTCTGGGAGAAAAAGTCCCCCAAATTCAAATTACTAGAGATGAGCTGAATGAATAAGATGCAGAATATCCTTTCCTTCTTCAGTCAGTGGCACTAAGAAATAAGCTGTAGTCATGTCTCCCAAATACATGGGTATGCAGATGGAAGAGAAAAAATGTTTCTGAAATATATTCTTGTAAATCACAGAATCACAGAATATCCCAGGTTGGAAGGGACCCACAAGGACCATCAAGTCCAGCTCCTGGCTCCACACAGAACCACCTAAAAATCAGACTATGTGTCTGAGAGTGTCGTCCAAACACTTCTTGTATTCTGGCAGGCTGGATGCTTTGACCGCTGCCCTGGGGAGCCTGTCCCAGTGCCTGACCATCCTCCCAGTGAAGAACCTTTTCCTCATAACCAACTTGAACCTCCACTGTGGCAGCTCCATGCAGTTCCCTCAGGTCCTGTCACTGTCACCAGAGAGAAGAGTTCAGCACCTTCACCTCCGCTCCCCTGATGAGAAAGCTGTAGGCCACAAAGAGGTCTATCCCTTTCCAAAATATGTTCCTGTAAAGCCCTGAAACTTGGAAATCAAAGCTCCAAAGTCACTAAACACAGACATTCACCTTATGTTTAGGATTTTCTGAAGGAAAAGAGATGCAGACTGAGCATGCTGAGAAATCAATATGAGCAGTTTTTTTCAGACTCTCTCAGCATATAAGTGGATGGTAATTCTACTGAGAGCACAGCTAGGCAGGTGCCAAGGATGTTGTATCCCACTCCCAGCATAAACCATCTGGAGATAGTCCAGGACACTCTGACAAAACCTTTAATATGAAAATTACAACTTTCTGAAAGCTTTTTATAGGAGAACTCTTCATATAATTCGTGCCATATGACACAGTGGGTCACTGAATTCAGCCCCTTGTTATCACAGGCAACTGATGCTACATAATCTCATTCTTAAACTGGCATCCATCATGCAATTAATTAAGGTGCTCAGATTTGATTTTTTTTTCTCTACTTATCTTATTAGAAGGCTGATAGATAGAAGTCTCTGAGTTATCATGCTAGTTACAATGAAACTTTCATCGGGAAAAGCTTCGCAGATTCAGGCTAGAATTTCTCATCAGATTTCTGCCAGGATATAAAACAGTTTACTGATGAGTAAGTTCAGATGTGTGAGGTGAAGGCTCTTGGTCTCTGATCTTGATGAAGGAAGCACGTTCTTGATCTAAACAAGGAAAAGCATTATGTCAGAGTTTCCTTCATCTCAGAGGAGCTGATCTGACCACTAAACCTTTGTCCAGGAGAGTCTGGGGATCTTTTATCAGCATGTGGCTTAGCTTTCCAGAGTCCTGCTGACTCTTTTCCACATGAAGACTGAAAATTTGATATTCCAAAACTTTCAGCAGACTATTTTGTGGTTCTCCATTCATATTTACACATAGCAACACTGGAAGAATATTACCAGCCCAGAGTTTTCAAAAATAATGAGCTGGGCTTTCAAAATCATAAATGGTTTAAAAACTACTGGTCTTTCAAAATAATATCAGTGATTCTTGTCTCATGGATTTGACTTTGCATTTTGATGACTAGAAACTTTGGTTTGTTGTGAATAGTCGATCTTTTCACAAGAGTCAGTGAATTTAGGGTTTGAGTTTTATACATTTCCAAGCTAATATTAAGAGAGTGACTCAGCCTCCATTGCAGAGATTTTTGGAGACTCACCAAGCAGATTTAGTAATTTAGGGCTGTATTGGCAGCCATGCTGAAGACGTATTTGAGGAACTAGTGTGGGCAGCTATGTCTGCTCTGCTGGACCTCATACTTAGGGATGGAGAGCCTGTATGTTAGCAGGAGCACCCATTGTAAAGTGGGAATCATCTGCAGTGCCTGTGCTGGCCTGTGTTGTGTGCTAGTGGGTATTATGACATTCCTAACTCTCAGGAGAAAGATAGATTTTGTAGATATGATTTTGTTTGTTACATAAACACCACAGTATAGGAGGAAGGAGGAACCTCTCCTCAGATGGGGTCTGCACAGCATGCCATGGGAAAGTTCATCCAGGATCCACTGATGATGCATGAACACAAGTTTCCCTGCACTTTGTGAATTCAGAAAGTCTAGAGTCCTCCATGACTCAGGCTGGTTCAGTAACAGTGATAACCAGCTTGCTTTCTCTTAAGCACAGCATGGTTATGGAGAAAAGTCTTCAGTCATGTGAACAGCCACCCATGTGGACATAGAGATCACAAATCACTCCATTTGAAGGTCCAATGACTGTTGTAGAACACACTCTTCACGGGGGACTATAGATGTAGCCAACACCCTCAATTATACTAGGGAATTAGGAAAGGGATCAGAAATCACTAATAAAAATACATTAATTTTATATTAAAACATTGTTCAGATCATAAGTATTTCTCAGTCATTTCTGTTTTGTTTTTGTTTGTTTGTTTTTAAGTAGTGTTTATTAGAGGAAAAACACTTCTAATATTGCCTTTTTTGAAATAAAGTACTGCAGCTGCTACTGCAAACTCTAATTAAATGCACAAGTCTGAATTTGATATTTGCTGGTGTCTCATGTCATTTCTTAACTCAAACTGCAAGACAGACTCAAATCTGACACCTCTGGATCTTTCGTATAATATTCTTCCCTCAGTACAGGTTTCTCTGTCATCAAAAATGTGGCTCATATATTGGCGGGGGGCAGGGGGGTTGTAATAGATGGAAATTTAACAAGTTTTTATTATCCACTGTTAGCATTAGCCTGAATCTTTTGGCTAGTTGGGAGTTAATTGCCAAAAGGTTTTATGGTATATCTAATTGGCTCAGTCATCCTTCTATGCCATGAACCCTGCCAGACTGCCAGTGTGCCCTGAACTCAAACAGAGGGTAAGAGCCCATCAGTTATTTAGTATGTGCTAGAAGCATGCATTTTCTTTTCACTCCATGTGCAAATAGTTAACCACAAGGAAAGAGTCCCACCCCTCCACTTTGCAAAATGGTGAAATTAAGTTTTCCGTACAGCTACCAGGGGACTGCAGTAAATTACCCTGGTAACAGAGTTTACATTGATTCTGAAAAAAGCACTTGTCCATATGTAACAACGATAACCTTTTAGAAGGTTTGGAAAACAAATCTGACACCCCATTAAAAGGCAAATGATTTTTTCTCCACACAAGAAAAAGAAACTTTTAAGACATAGAAGGCTATTAATAAATAATGGGGCTTTTTTATAGGAAAGGCTGACATGAAAGCTTAGCTATAAACTGTATCAGAGGCAGTATTTTGACTTGTGTGGTTTATTTGTCAAAGCAGTGAGATGGGATCTCATTTTTATTAGCTGCACAAAAGATATTTTATTGAATGTCACATTGTAATTTGATTTTAAAAGGAATAGAAAAAATTACATTTTCTCGGATACGTAATACTGCAAAAACATGATAGTCATACTAACCACTAACCACAATGAGGGGTAATATAAACCCTCCAAAATATACACTAGTGCCTTACCAATGTAAATGTGTATTTTCAGTTTCCATGTACCAGCATATTTTTCCTGAATCCAGTTTCATTTACAACTGTCAGAATAATATATATAAAAAACTGCAAGTTATTAAATTATGTATGTAAACAACTAACATAAGAGTTAGATGTGAGGTGAAGGACAGCTTTTAATATTTTAAAATTCTTCTTCGAGCTCATTCACTTAGTTCATTTCTTTGCGAGGAAAAGATCATAGCTGAATGCAGTAGAGAACAGTGATCAACACCTACATAAAATGAAGAATTGGAATAAAGAAACCTAACATAATATAAAGTAACTTACACAGATTATGTTCTTTTTCACTTTGCTCAGAACTTCCTGAAGGTTGTTTAGCCTTTCCTTGGTCTCCCTCAGTGTCCATGCTCATAAGCACAACTGGCAAAGACGGCAAGGAAGCTCGATGTCTGAAAAAGGAAAGGTGCACCTCCTGGCACCATTTCTGGTACCAGTTTTGTCACAGAAGACAGCGGCAAACTGTGTGGGCAGTCTGGTCTCAGTCCCAGTATGAGTGCATTAAAGCTGAATGCTCAGCTCCTTCTCCTCCACTCCAAAGCCACCCCACAACACCTCTCACACACGGATAGTGAGCCTGTACCCAACATGTGCCAGCTAAATGCATTATTACAATTCACAGGTCATTCATTATCCATTACCACTTAAACTAACTACCCTTACACAACTTCCCAGAAAGAAACATACTGTTCAAGGGCAAGGTCCTAGTGACAGGGATGCATATTTTAATTGCTAATATTTTTATTAGCACTCAACTACTCAATTCTTATATATACTTCAGCTAGACCCTAACTTTATGTCATCCTCTGGCAGTACCCAGAGAGCAGTTTCACTGCTGCTTGATTTCTACGAGAAAAATAGAGGTAAAACAGGGAAAAACATTAGTAGCTGAACGAAAATCACCTTGAAAAATATAAATAAGATACATATTCTGCAATCCCACTGCTTACACCACTGAATTTGTCACTGCCCCTGGACCATAAGCAATCTTACATATCTTGCAAAAGTCTCTTAACTCCTCAGCTGAGAGGAGGCTGCAAGTCATCCACTAGTCCTTTCAGATTCAGTACCTGATAGTGCTGGTCCTTGGATGATCAACACCCTAAGCACTTCACAAACATTTATCAATTCATAGTCCTCACCAGGAATAGCTTAAAACCGAGTATGAAACCCAGAGGGAAACATGCAAGGAATATAAATGCTACTCCATCCCAAAAGGTGAGATTTTAAAACAGCTAAGGAAATTTCCGGGCCAAAGCCATATCCACTTGCAACAGATCTTGTACTGTTAAAATATTTGAGGCCAAAACCAGTAATGGCTTTTTTGGCATCACAGTGTTTAATTTTTAGGCCCTGACTCCAGGGGTGGGATGCAGAATGAATGAGCATATCTACAGAATCCTATGGGGAGCCTGCCGTAAAGGTCACACATGGGTATTGCAGCACATGCTGGTGTTTCTTTCTCTCCAGAGAAGCTCTCTAATACTTCAGCACAAACATATACCCTCTCACTTGTGGAGTGAAAATTTTGTTCAAGCCATGGGAAGGTGATTGCTTTCTCCAGCTGCATAATGTGGTGATTGGGGTATTTTTCTGAGAAGTAGATGTTCCCAGAGGCAGAGGACAAGGTTAATCCAATTTTGTTGGTTCTCACTTAAACACTATTTCAAAATCAGACCTGTACCATTTCCTTTTCCAGCTGGTTTTGAAAAGAAAGCTGGAGCTCCCACTGCCTTGTGTTAAAAGCTCACTCCAAGAGAGCTGTAAGGTAGCTGACAGGTCAAGTGCTCAAGGGAACTGAGGGGTGGAAATGCCAGTTTCTGGCTGCTGATTGGGGTGAAATAGATGCATGATATTAGCTGATAAGCCTGATGAGGGTAAGACAGGTCTAAACATGTAGAAAGACAAAATTCTGTGTTCTGGGGACCTCTCCAGTCAGAAAGATAAGTTTGCAGAGGACCTGGGTGGTTCTGGGACTAGGCAGAAGTATGTGCATGCACTTCTGAAAAATTTTATGTTCTGCTTGAACGATCTAACCAAGCATTACATGCTTTGTTAAGACCTTAGAAATTTCTGGAGGCGGAATTAGAAACTGTGATCAGAAATTCAGTAAAGCATAAGATGCAGATGCCTTTTTAAGGGGTAAGAGAGACTTAGAACATGAACCCCAATGGCAGTCTTCTGAATCCTCAATGATCCTAAGAAATGGTCTTATTTCACAGGTCCCCCAGTAAATCTTTAATTTTGCAGTTAACTCCACAAAATGAAGAAAAATAGCAAAAGTAAAAAATGTTCTTTTCTTTTTTTTTAAATACACACACAGATAAACTGTCAAGGCTCACACTCTTTGGTTAGATGGGATTTTTATTTATTTATTTATTTATTTTTAATGAAGAAAATACCAATTGGTAACATCAAAGTTAAATGACACTACCTCTCATTTGCCTTACCTGCTTCTATTTACCAAATCTGCCCTTGGCCACCAGCAGGAGCCTTCATTCTCACTGTCCATAAATATCTGGAAAGGTCATATTTTTTATGCTGGAGAGTCCCTCCAGGTGCTGGCATGCCTCAGTTACACATAGTACCAACAGTTGGAATGAGCCACATGGCATTGTGTTTACTGGATGATTTCATGGTAAAACCAAATATTCCTACAGCTACCACGTCTGACTTTCCTTTTTTGGCCAGTCACACTGGGCAGATAAGGGCAGCTTATTCCTGTCAGAGACAATACATTATTCTGCTGGCAGACTCCGGATCAGATTTAGGTTACCATAGAGAGCAGCACAAGCACCGCCTATGCACGTACCAGTAAATTACAATCTCGCTCTTGGGAACAAAGGCCTTCAGAGAGGTTAGTTGGGCACCTCCCCATACCCTCACCTTCTTAGTGTTTTTTTGCTCAAAACATTATTTTGCTACTCAGCTGTCAGGGTAACTGTACCCCTGCCAATCTTATTAGCATCTGCTTCATCTGATCATTAGCATACTTCATTCAGCAATTAGCATATCCTAATTGTTACTGGGCACCTGACAGTGCCCACAGCAAATTGTGCCAGGAAAAAAAGCAAATGTGTCCAACCACCTGGCTGACTCCACCGGAGTCTCCACTGGTGCTCCCTGCCTCCATCTTACCTCTTCCCCTCATCAGCCACCTCAGCCAAGCACAATTTGTGCTTTCAAGGTTGCTTTCCTAAAAAGAATAGGAAGTGGAGAGGGAGGTGTTGGTCTCTTCTCCCTGGTAACTGAGGACAGGATGTGAAGGAACAGCACAAAGCTGTGCCAGCTGTTCAGACTAAATACAAGGAACATTTCTTTACCATGACAGAGGTCAAACACTGGAACAGGCTTCCCAGCAAGGCGGTTGATGCCCCATGCCTGTCAGTCTTCAAAGAGATATTTGGACAATGCCTTCATTAATATGCTTTAACTTTTGGTTAGCCTTGAAGTAGTCAGGCAATTGGACTAGATGCTCTCCAAAGGTCCCTTCAAACTGAATTATTCTATTCTATTCTATTCTATTCTATTCTATTCTATTCTATTCTATTCTATTCTATTCTATTCTATTCTAAATTCTAAATGACCTTCAGAAAACACTTGCTAATCCAACCCTAAAGTAGTTTGTACACGTCCAGACTGACTTCAGCTGCAGCATGGGCCGTGTGTGCTTTTCCCTGAGGAAGGACCTACAAACTAGGCTACCGTTTATGCACTGCTACTACTGTAATGCATCTCTCACCTTCTCCCTTGTGTCTTACAATCAACATGAGAATGCTCCTTAGCACACAGCTAAGCATTTCAATGCTTGTTGTTCAAAGTTTGGCCTATATATCTCAGTAATTTCTTCCATTTCTGTTTTGAATGGCAATAAAAAAACTTTCCTCTTGCAACATTATATTGAGGGATCAGCCCACTTTCAAAGCACTTTAATATCCTTTTAGGGATAGCACCATAAAAATACCGTGTAGCTAATGATGTCTTTGAGATTTTTTAAGTCTGAGCGCTTTTGTTTATTAATTATAAGACTAAAATGAGCTTCAGATTTTTAAATTCTGCAGATGGTGACTAGCAAGTCAATATCCAAGTACTTATTAGATTTACAACGATGTTGACTTTAAGAGAATTCAAACCAGATTTCTTCTATTAATATTACATTGTGTCAATCTTGCAGCAGTCACTATGCTATGAAGAAAACATCAGAGGGGTGTGGTAGTCCTCTGCAAAAGTTCAAAAAACACCACAGCTACAAACATGATATTGCTCATCCTGCTTCAATATTCCCAACCTTTTCTTGACCTGGGATTCATAACCAACAAAAGGAATACATGAAGATGGTTCTTGGAGGTTTTGTTTTACCCGAGCTTAAGGTGTCTGCCATACAGACATCTATACCTGGAACAGTCATTGTCAGCTCTGTTCAAGGTCTGCAGAAAGACTGTATTGCTGTGGTGTAGATCATTTAAACTGTTTTACAGGTCCTCTGAGGATGAGACACACTGTTCTTAGAAAATCTGGCCAGCTCAGATGTAAACCCCTAATTCATCCAGATAAATCCTGCCTTCAGTCTGTTCCATGTAAACTCTGTCGATATACACTGCTAGTACGAAGGGAGAGAGAAAAGTTACTTCTTTACATTTGTAGAGATATAGGGTCTCAGCAGGTCGTCCATCAGGCTGGTACAGGTGAGCGTCCCCCAGCTCCTCTGCCACCAGTGTCCTCAGCACATCGGCTGGGGGAAGAGGTGGTGGCCCTACCAGCACCCGTGCCGCTGGGGCCGGGCATGGGCACGGACTTCCCACCAAGGCTGCCCTGAGGAGCATGGAGCAGAGCTGCTGGGGCAGCACTTCCCCCCTTCACACAGGACGCTGATGCCTTTTCTCGCCTGCATCTGTAAAAGTCTCCCCTGTTATTAATTACCTTCAAACTTTTTGAAGTAAGAACCGCCTTACCACATTATCCGTGATACTGAAATTCACACTACCAGAATTGTGTTGCTTATTATTCCTTTTCCCTGTTAAGTATATATATGTTTTATTTTTACTAATTACCAGAGATCTGATGGGAATGTAGCTGGTTTTCTGAAAGTTACCTTTCATTAAGCTGGAGTGTATCACTTTCAGAAGTGCGGTAGTGTTCTTCTGTCATGTGAGCACTATTAAAAATGCTCCCTTTTGATGTACAACCCCTTTAAATCTCCCTATATATGTGAAAGCCGTCTGGCTCTAAGGCGGGGGTTCTTATTTGTTTTTTTTTTTACAGCCTAGCAGAGAATAAAACTAATAAGTATTTCTCGTTCTTTAAAGATTGATTTATTATCAGTTCCAAAAACATGCCTTTTCATTTGGAAAGTCATTTGCTCACTTATGATTGCATATAAACAGCTGCTAAGGGTCAGCATGGGCCTTGGTGCTTGTTATTGCTTGCACTCCTTATGATTTTAGCTCAGCATAACTAGCAGTGGTGTCCTGGGATTCCAGAGTCTGTACTGATTACCAACAAAAGCCTCTTTAAGATCAGCAGAAGCAGTCTAGGGACTAATGGTGCCAAGGCAGTCTGAGGCACTGGAGCAATGCCCGAGGTCATAAAATGAGCAATGACAATTGCCCTGTCCTTGCTGATTTTATCAGTCTGAGAGTTTTTTAGTATCACATGGAAGACAAAAGGAACCTTTAGTCCTGAATGATATTATCAGCTCACATGAGCAGTTCAGGGCTTGGTTTTGGATTTTTGTTTTCTATTTTGTTTTGTTGCTGGCTATTTATTGTGTTCAAAAAGGCAAATAGATGACTTAGTTATAATAAATATAACAGCTTTACACTGCAGGAAACTTCTTTCACCAGTTAATTTCTTAATATGTTTATTTTGGAGAAAGAAAGAAAAAAAAAGGAAGTTTTACTATTTTATATGTATTTATATAAGTTGTAAAGTGTATATTATTCTTACGTGTGAATAGTTAAGCTATATGTCACATTCACTTCATCAGTAGAGTTTTCTTTCTGGCTGAGACTAAAATGAAAATGATCTGTGACTACCTCATCTCTCTATATATACGAACACATCAGAAAACCAATGGATGACTGGCACTCTGTGCAAAATGCACAGGGATCAAATTGAAGGAGTATTCAGGCTCCTTGAGCTGTGATCATCCAAACGAGGAAGATTTCAATGTATCGTGGGAATTCCCCAGAAGTTACACCAGAGATGAATTTGGCCTTTAAAATGAGATTTTATACATCTTATTCACACACAGCAAAATGTTTCATCACAAGTAGAGACACTTTTTAAAAGAGTCTTAAAATTAATCCCAAATGAGGAAGCCTCTCACCAAATGAGTGCAAACCTGGCAGATATACAAATTCAAACTGAGATGCATTAGCAGATCTTGTGTAGGGAAATTTGTATAATATCTGCCTACACTGTACCTAGTTCAAATCATGGCTGGCTAGCAGTCATATTTCTAGAAATTTAATTACATCACAGAAATAAAGCATACCAATGAGCAGTTCAGGTTTGTGGTGCTCTGAAGTGCTCGCTATTCCCACTTCGGCAAGAGTCACGTTTCAAGTACGCTCAGCTTCTGGGTGGAATTTTCAGATGCTTTCAGGCCCAGATTTGCTAAGGAGCTGGGACATCAAATTTGCTTTGCTTCTAAGTAAGACTTGAGTCCATTTTTGAAAAATAAATAAATAAGTAAATAAGATAAAATCCTGAAAGTAGCCTTAAGGACCCATGACAGCATTTTTTTTCCCTCATTCAAACAGGGAGAGCTTGGGATAACCAAAAAATGGTCTGGGACTGTAAATCGGTAATTGCTTTGCAGAGCATTTATATTTTTCATGCATAATTTTAATGATATCTGGCACTAATCATCACTAATGGCATTCCAGAGTTCAAACGGGAAAAACACAAATTCTGTAGTATAATTCATTTCTGATGGCAGGCAAATCTTAAATCAAGTTACTGACAATTATATAAGCCAAGTGGAGAATCGTCATTGTATGCTTTAAGCTATATCTACTCACATCTTGAGGTATCCAAGCAAGTTGTCTAACCAGACATTAACGCTGTGTCTTATTGCAGGTGATGGGGTAGACAGAAACAGTTAACACCTTATTAAGCAGGGGAACACAGACAGGGTTACTAATGGCAGAAGAAAAATGGCAATAGAATGGAAGAGTAAAACTGAACCTAGAGGAAGGTTTGGATAAAAGGATCATTTCCACTACATAAGTATCGCTGATCTCTAAGAAAGCAAAATAAAATTGTTTTGTAGCAAAATGTCCAACTGCTTGTAAAGTACTCCACATTTAAGACTGAATAATATTGAAGTCTCTTCAAAGTTCTCATGGTTAGATATACAGATGGGTAGGTCACTTTTGCAAAAACATTCACCAGCAAATTATGAAAGGATATTAAATGAGAAGAGGGAAATCTCTGACCAAGGAAGACCAGAAAAACACATGGAGAAAAGGAGTCTTTGAATATTTGAGCTGACTGCCAAGTTTATGTCCTTTCTGTCTTTCCTACATCCAGTCTAGCATGCATCAATACCCAATTTTTGCACTTTGTAGACAGACAGTGGGTGGCATTAGACAGTTAAATGGAAAAGAGGCTTCTTTCTCCTCATGTATCCACTACCACCTCAGTTATCTTTAAGAACCAAATCTACTCCTATTGCTTGACATAAAAACAAATGTTTCATTCAGGATCAGGCAGAGAGGAGAATGCATAAGCCAGAACAGTTACAGTCTCCCCCAGTGCACACCTTTTACCAGTTCCCAGCTTGCTCTCTGCAGCAGGTAACACCAATGAAAGGGGCATAATACTGAAACATGCTCTTCAAGGAAGATTTTTTTTTTTGCTGGACAGTTCCCTAATGATATTTCCAGAGTGCCTGAGGGATGATCAGTCCACTATCTGTGACAACTTTTGAGGTTCACTGTGATTCAAACAGAATCCTTTAAACAAATGTACAAAGTACAACTGTACTGTATGTGGATACTGAAAGACAGCACAGCTTAGATTTCCATAACCCCCTGAACAAAAAGCAGTGATAACAACCAAGAAAAACTCGAGACCCCTTGAGTTCTGTTTGTTGCTCAAGACATTAGCTCAGGGCTAAAACACATCTATGTTCTACTGACTCTATGATACTACACTTGTATTACTCTGCTGGGAACAAACTGGCTAATATCAAATGATTAAGTGCTAGTAACTGCCGAGTCTTGCTATGCAGATAATACACAATTATATATATTTCTGCTTTGTAAATTGGCACTCTCTTGGTTGAACAGCCCACTTCCTCTTCCTTCAAAAAAGGGGCTTCTGGGATGTATAGGGAAGAGCTGGCAGGCACCTGGCTTTGACTTTGGTGTGGAGTCAGGATGAGAGAGATTCCCAGTCTGGTAAGACTAGACGTTTCTGTAACTTTGCCCACATCACAGTTCCAGGCAAAATCAGGCTACTTACCAATATGAGTAAAGTTAGGCATATATTTAAGTATGTCTTCTGGAAATGTCTCTCTATTAACATGCCATTGTATCTGCACCCGTTTTAAAAAATACAAATCATGCCCAATTTAAACACAAGATGTGTCTTGATTGGAGAAAAAGCATAAACTGAATATAAAAATGTCTGTTTTATCTAGACTATCTAATAATCCAGAATCTTCAATCTATTTCCAAAGCTATTCAGACCACCTTTATTTTTCCTCTCATTTTTTTTAAAACCCAGAAACCATAAGGACATAGTTTCAGATGTGGTTTGTTTTATAATACCTCTCATTTTAACATTCGGTGTTACTTTAAAATTATGTCCAAATATATGTTTTTGTGAAGACAATGATAAATAATAAATACCAATGAAAGAGGAGAAGTACAATATGAGTTGTTTCAGTCATATTCAGGAATTCAACATTTTTTCTAGTAAACAGTAAACTGGAAATGTCATGAAAGTGTTTTAGCCTTGGAAACTCTTCTATAAGAACTAGACGAGTGAACTATTGGTTTCAGCCAGATGTGCAAGTTCTAAAGGGTAATGTTTATAAATGCTACCCCTGTCAGACAGTTAACGGTGCCAACTTCAGGGGAAGAGATGTCTTTCAAATACATAAAGGCAACACACCAGGAAAAACATTATGTGCATAGTGTAGTTATGCAAAAGCAATGGAGAATCTCGGGGCATGAATAAGCAAGAAACATCAATGGATTATCTGAAGTTTATGGCAAGCAGATCTAAAGCTATAGATTTGTCCAAAATAGGTGGCATCTTATTTCTATAAGACTAGATGGATTGGATTCATTTCTAACTCTGTCTTTTCTCTAACTGGACTGTTAATACTGCACCAGCTAACATAACCCAATATAAAGTACCTAATGTAGTAAGACTGTGATCAATTAGAAATTAAAAAGCAAAGCACACACTTCATATCAGTTGAAACACTAATGCAATAACCCGCTCAGAGAGAAACGTTTTGGTGAAATGTCAGAGGAAATAGAATAAAATCTACACTTTCGTGGGTAGCCAAATAAATTCCAAGAACTTCAGCTCATCTATAACTTGCATTTATTGCACAGCTTGCAATAAAATTAAAATTTCATTGTAATCTCTGTGATTACAATGAAAGCTGTCATTTTCTTGCTTGTATATACCAAATGGTAATTCCTAGCAGAGGTGCAGAAGAGATTGAAAGATCCTATATGTACTATGTACAAATAGTGGGATGTTCCTGTTGCTATTCAGACAGCAGTTGCTGTATGTAGACGCAGTTGTTTCTAGCTATACCTGACCACTTGTACAGAGAAAACATAAATGAAAGTATTCCCTACACACGTGGGTCATGGTCCTGGCATATGGCCCATACGGCATATGGGTGAGGGAAGTCTCCCACATGGTGGTTTGACTTCTGTTTTCTAGAGTTTAATCTTACAGGTGGGACCTTATATTAATCATGTAATCTTGGAATTGGAGCTTTCGTGAGATTCGAGGCCTAATTTGATAGTCAAAAGAGATTTTAAAAGTACCTCTGCTTTGCCTTATGCAGACGTAACAGAGGGATAAGTGGGCTGGTGCAGGAGTCTGAGGCCATGTGATGTTGCTGGTGGGCAGTTGAACTGGGTGATGACAGGAAAGTGAGCGAACATAAGCAAGGAGCACAGCAGGCTAGTGGTTGAAGGATTATTTGGTAGACAAAAACACAATGCAGCAATGGAGTCTGTAACCCTAGACTCTTTTATCTGAATTCAGCTGTTAGTGACACTTTGGGGAAATTAGCAGGGAGCACTGGAAGTCTTTGACACCACATGTCAAACAATTTCTCCTGATGCCTGTTTTAAAATAAAAACTAAAAAGAATGTGACAGGTATTTCAGCTAGATAAGATGATCTCTGCTGTTTGCAGCATGAGTGACTTATTTTAGGTTACAAGTTAATCTTCAAGTAATAAGATAGGACAGAAGTCCTTGTAGTTATGTCCAGCTACTCAATAAACAACAAATCGGCGGAATACTAATAAAGTGAAGCCTGAGAGATAGTTTAGAGAAAACTCATGTTTGCAGGACTTTTCTTTAAGGATGTTGTAAAGTGTAAGCTGAAATCTCAATATTTTGATAAATAGATGCCAAAAGTTAAGGAATTTTAATCAAAGATATCAGAGATAGTTATCTTCTATTAGGTCATCTAGCTCATCTATGCTGCCAAAAATAAAAGACGTTCCTCACAGAGAAGTCCCCAGTGTTTTGCTTGGCTGTGCTTCAAGTGACTCAAGCCAGAAATATTTTTCTATAATTTTACATTATTTTTTTTCTTATGAAAAGTTGGATTTGCATCTGATGGGGAGAAATATCTCAGAGTTGACATAGGTGTCACAGTAAAAATGATCTTAAATATCACAGAGATCTATGATTGTATGCAGAATATGGATCAGCTAGCACTTTCTTGTTACCTGAATTTCATCATAGGAGCCATACAGATCCAGACTGGAGCTGGCAGCAGCATGGGACAAACTGCAAGAATCTTACAACAAGTACCTTACTCCACCCTTGACTTGGGTGGGACCATTTATTATGAGTCTGTATTTGATATGAATGAAGGCATTATAAACTTTCACTAAAAGCAAAATCAATTTTTATGACATTTCCAATCAAAAATGTTATAAAATAATTCTAACATTGGTTGGAAATCATGCATTAAGTGTCCAAAAGAAGTCAGATGAGTGAAATGTAGTAACATCTTTCTCACCATCACCTGTAAAGAGAATGTAAGGGTTCTAACTGTGCTGCAGACAGACACCCGAACTCCTGTGAAATGAATCCTACACAAGACCACCTTTTGGAATACAGCAATAGATAACACAGTAACTAGAATGGAACAAAACAGAATAGATAACTGAATTTGTAACACAGAAGTTATTTGCAACTCAAGATCAGAACAATTAGGCATAGGACTATGTGCTATAGGGTGAGTCCTGCAATGTATATCAACAACACTAGAGCAGTAATCAATTTAGATGGAAATGAGGTGATGTCACCACCACCAAAACACAATGAGCCTTCTTGGAATTAAAATTTAATCACAAGTGAGGAGGGATTCTGAAACACCCAAGTAAGATTTGGTGATTTTATTTTCCATTTACAGTCTACCAAATTAAAAGTGTGATGAAACTGACAGGCTGACTGTCTCCTGGTACTTCTGGTTGAGAGCGGGAGACGGAGAGAGCTTATTCTTGTGATGTTTCTAACAGATTTCATAGTCAAAGAGGTTAGAATAGTTTGAATAAGCTCAACATAAACATCTGGGGCCAGATGCATGGGATATTCCAGCTGCTTTGGAGCAATTGAGTGACACAAAGCAGCAGTAAAACCCACTTTACTGGCCAGTTAAGTCAAGTTTATGGTTGCTTTGCATCCCCAGAACAGGTCAAAGCAGTCAATAGACACCATTGGAACTCACCCTGAATGTCCAGGCTTTGAGCTGAATGGCAATTTAACTGCAAAATTTTTGAATGTGCCCTTTATTACCAGGTATAACATCGTAGCTCAGCATGTGTCTGTTCATTGTCACCTCTGTTTACAGTGCTATTGTGATGATCTAATTAGGAACTAAAAGTACTTTCAGTCAATTAACACTACCTGAAGCCTAAGGTTTAGGAAAAAAAAAAAAAAAGCCTTTAAGAGGTTCAAGTAAGTGTTCTTTAAAGAAATGCAGCATTTTCTTTCTAATTAATCTATTTCTCAGTGTGCATGCTGTAATTGTGAGACCTGTAATTTAGTATTGTCAAAGGTAGTAACAGACTGTATGTTTTGTACTGAGTTTTGTAAGGCCTCAGGCCTGAAGCTTGCTCAGCTTTCTCTCTCTGAACTTTTCTTGACATGCCTGCAACTTCAGTTTCCTTGGTTTATCTGTAAGGCTTTTATTTTATTTTATTTTATTTATTTACCAGGTATCTATGGCTAACCAGTTTTACTTTTGTTTATCTTTTTATGATACCTTCATAATTTTATAACTCTAACATGCAGTGATGCAGAGCAGAGAAACACAGGCCTGATACAGGAGCAGGGAAGTGGGGAGACAGGACAAAGTGTAGAGGAATACCTGCATGGGATGATAAGAAATGTGACAAAGACATGTCACTCGAGACTAACAGCTATAAGCAACTCGCCAATGGTCAGTTAAAAAAATGCTGACCTAAGGCTGGACAAAACTAAGTTTAGGTATAACAGAGAGTAAAGACTTAGCATTGTAAAGGGTACCATATATAGCCAATTTGCATGCAATGTGAACCCACAGACCCATGAGGAAAGAACAAAGATGTAAATGTATGTTAACAGGCATATAAAAAAGACCTCAAGTATATTTTAGAGTAATGAAGATGAAACAATGAAAAGGAACATCATATTCCTCCCCATGAAAGACTCCAAATGCTGACAGCTCTGTATTGCACCCCCAACACCATAATGAAACTACTGACCTTAGGACCCAGGGGAGCAGGGGAAGGTTGAGCATAACACCAGGAGAAGGGGTAGAAAGTTGTGTGTATATAACAATTTTAACCATATTATCTTTAATGAGACTTTTTGTGTAAAAGTAGTCTTTTCTGAAGTAATTAAATTTGGACAAATAGTGATTCTTGTATTAGACTGTAAAAATTTCAGTTATGACAATAATTTTTGATATATAAAGTGTTTCCTCTTTGCCTATAAACAATATTGTGAGTGTAACAACAGATATAACAAATAACTGCCATCACCCACCACCTCCAAGGATTTTACAGAAATGCATTACTGAATGTCCATGAAGACATTGAATATTATAACAATGAGTACCATGAGTACCATTAACAGAAGGGGGGGGGGGGGGGGGGGGTCGGCGTAAATGAAAAATTGTGAGGAAATTAATAACCCTGTACTTAGAACAGGGTTTCTACTTTGTATGATAAATAAGACTTGGGACTACGTACTGAATGTGAAGAGTCAAGCAGTCATGAAAGACCAGTCAGCCATTCATTAAGGAAAGCAGGAGTCTCTGGAACTGCATCATAATGCTGTTGGCTGCAGAAGCTAAATTAAGGTTACACTGGAGCCATACATGCCATATTTCCTGGATTTTCAGTGCTCCATTTAGCAGCCTTAATATTTTTTTAACCACAGGTATTTAGTGTAATGTATATACAATATCTGTTTTCTCATTAGATTATTTTTCCCTTAATAGGGATGGATGGAGCAATTAAAACACAACTCCACTTCAGAGCATACTGTAAAACCCAAGAGGAGCTTCTGCCTCTCAGAGAGCCAGAGGGCATAGCTGGCAGCATCTGTGCCGTTTCTTCCAAAATGTTATATATATATGTATGTATATATATATATATATTTATTATATACTTTTCTGCAACTGATCATTTCAGATGGACACTCAAAAGGAAGTAGAAGTTATGACTTGATTTCTTTTCAATCGCCTTTAGTGTTTATTAGTACATTTAGAATATAGCCAAAATAGGTTATGCACAGGGAAGCAGAGATAAAAGGTGACAGATTCCTTAATCTCCACAACCTCAATGTATCTATAAGGAAACTTCCCACTATGTTGCCCATATTAAATCTGCATGTTTTCCGACCGTATATTTCTATCTCTTAGCCAATTTTCAGTTTCTTTTCTTCTCTTTTCTCTCATTGCCATTTTAAACAGAATATAAATATGCTAGAAGTTGATTTCATTGATGGTTTTCTTCTTCAATAATTTCAAGAACAACAGAGAAACATTTTCATATTCTATTGCATATATATTGCAGTAAGAGAAATTTATGCCATACATTATCAGAGTCAAAATGCCTGGAACTGAATTTCGGACATTCAGAATTGAAGTTCATTCTTCTTTACACTGGAAAGTATGCTTTCTCTAAATCATAAATAAGTCCTGGGCTGAACTGTGGACTAATTTATCTTATGTTTCAACTGAACATATTGCTTATTCAGTGAGAGAAAACAGCAGTATAGTATGGAAAACTCATCCAGCCAAAAAGGCCAACTAGAAGAGTATAGGAGTGTGAGATAACCCAAAGTGCAGCTTCTCTGGTTCCACTGGGTATCTTAGACACAGGTTAATGTTCATCTAATCTGAAAAACAATGCCTTGCATCTCTTAAGCAAATAAAATGTTTTGCTTTGTGACCCAATTAAATACTTATGTCAATTTTTACTTAAAGCATACAAAGCAATTCCAGTTGTTGGCTTTGTTGTTGTTGTTTCGTTTTATTTTTTATGTTTTGATTGTTAAAAAAAAATATTTTTTTTTCATTCAGAAAACATTGGCAATTCACAGCCAGCTGTATATTTGATCTATAACCAATGTCACTTCAGACTTGGTTTTACATCAGTAAAAGACAGATAACTGAATGGACTGTTGTCTTTTCTGTAGATTTGCTATCATCTGGTTTATTAATTAATTAAAATGAATGAGATTCTCCCACCTTATCTCCATTATCCATCTCACATTTATTACAGTTTGTCATAATACAACACCAAGTTTTCTGTGGAAGCAAACAAGGTTTTGGGTTGGCTGGGAGGAGAGGGAATTATTTTATTTTACAGTACTTAGTTCTCTGTGGCCCAGATGCATAAGTGTTTCTACAGCCATGATTCCTCTAGTCGTTTCTATGATTCCAAGAGCAATATACTGAAAGGAAATACACAATCAATTGTACTCACTGATTTAAAAATGCTTCTTTTTCTATAGCACACTAAAAAACTATGAACTTCATGAGTACAGCATAGAAGACAGTATTTTAGTGCATTTCATCCTCTATTATGCTATCTTATTTAGCCTATACATCAGATTTTAAAATTAATGTAACAATAGCATTTACTTAAATAAGCCATGCCACAAATACAGGAAAAAGCAATTAAGAAGAATTAGCAAGGAGACAGCTTTTAGAATGTCTGTGTTAGCACAGTATATTACATTTTAAAATACACAAAATTAAGGACATCAAGTTTGCTTTTTTATTGTTAGCTGTCTGATAGGCTGTTTATTTCAGAAAATAGTGATTGAATACTGGCTGCCAGGTAATAAGCTTTCTCTAGTCTGTTATAGGAATTAAATTATCAGCAATCAGTCGTGCTCCTGGTAGCCATGTATTATGTGTCCAGCACACTAGTTGTCCTTTAAATCAAGATGTATCTTTTAATCAGAAGTATCTTCTATCCATAAAGAATTCAAAGTTGGTGCTAGTCCAAACCAAATTAGGAATAAAGACAAAGACCAACTCATTCACAAATTGGTATAACTGGTGCTGTTGCAATTTTATTTTTATTTCCGTGTGTGCTGGAAAAACATCAGCCAAGGTGTGGGGCAGGAGCCCAAGTAGGCTCTGTGCTTAGTAATGCAGTCATTCTCCTGTGCTTCCTCAGAGGTTTAGCAGGAAACATCCAGCAAGCTGTGTGTACCGTGTTGTCCTCTTCACTAATTTTACTATTGACGCAGTACAGTGGTCAATCATCTTTCAAAGTGATGTGCCATCCTGCCTTGTTATTTCACAAAGAAGAGGGTAAGCCCCTTGATACAAACTCAGGAGGAGCCAAAAAACCTTCCTCACACAGCAGCAAAATAGTCCACCAAAGACCATTGTGGGGATCAGGATGAATTCAGCAGGAGCTGAAACCTGTGAGCTGCCGTGTGGTTCAGCTTCATCAGGAGTAGCTTGAGTACTTCCAGCCAAAAAACTCTGACTTGCAAAGGCATGCAATATCAATTACCAGGACACCCAGATGAACAGAAATGTCAGGCTTCTTTGACATAAGCAGGAGATGGTCTAATGAAAAAGGGCAATAGTACATATTAAGGCCATGGACTTCATGTTTATTTGATGCAATCTTTCATAAAATGCTATCTATAATTTCCTGTCTTTACACATGGGAAAATTCCTTTCAAGAACAGAATAGCGTAGCATAGCATAGCACGGTATAGAGTAGAATAGTTCAGTTGGAAGGGACCTTCAAAGATCATCTAGTTCAACTGCCTGAACACTTCAGTGTGTCCAGGTTTTGGCTGAGATGGGGTTAATTTTCTTCACAGTGGCTGGTATGTTGCCATGTTTCAAATTTAGGAGAAAAATGATGCTGATAACACACTGATGTTTTAGTTGTTGCAGAGCAGTGCTTACACAAAGCCAAGGACTTTTCAACTTCTCATACTGCCCTGCCAGCGAGGAGGCTGGGGGTGCACAGGGAGCTGGGAGGGGACACAGCCAGGACAGATGATCCAGACTGACCAAAGGGATGTCCTATACCATATGGTATCATACTGGTCAATAAAACTGGGGGGAATTGTCCAGGCTATTTCCCTAACAGAGTTCAAGAAACATTTGGATAATGTTCTCAGACACATGACCTGATTTTTTGGGGTGGTCCTCTGCAGACTCAGGAGTTGGACTCGATGATCCTTGTGGGTCCCTTCAAACTCGGGATATTCTAGGATTCTATGATAATGTCCAGCCTGACCCGCCCCCAGCACAGCTTTGCACCGTTCCCATGTATCCTGTTAGCAGTGCCCAGGGAGCAGAGACAAGCACCTCCTTCTGCGCTTCCCCTCCTCAGGATGCTGCAGGTCCTGAGAAGTCACCTTTCAGCCTCCTTTCTCTAGACTGGACAACCCAAGTGTCCCCAGCCTCTCCTCACAGGACGCGCCTTCCAGCTCTTTTACCAGCTTTGTTGTCCTCCTCTGGATGCTTTCAAGTACCTTAACATCCTTTTTATATCGTGGAGCCCAGAACTGCACACAGTATTCAAGTTGAGGCCGCACCAACACTAAATCCAGTAGGAGAACCACTTCTTTTGGCCACCTGGCTGTGCTGTGTTTAATGCACCCTAAAATGGCGTTTGCCCTCTGGCTGCCAGGGCACACTGCTGGCTCATGCTGAGCCTGCTGTCACCAGCACCCCCAGGGCCCTCTGCTGAGGTGCTCCTCAGCCATTCGTCTTCCAGTCTGTGCCTGTGTCCAGCATTACTCTGTCCCAGGTGTAGCACCCAACATTTACCTTTCACAGAATCACAGAATCACAGAACCATCTAGGTTGGAAGAGACCTCCAAGATCACCAAGTCCATTGAACTTCATGCCACTGATGGTCACTCAATGCTCCAACCTATCTACATCCTACTGTGAGGCCTCTCATCCCTCCAGGGAGTCAACAGCACCTCCCAGTTTAGTGTCATCAGCAAATTTGCTGAGGATGCATTCCACTCCTGCATCCCGATCATAGATAAAAGTGTTGAACAGAACTGTTCTTAGAACTGACCCCTGGAGAATATTGCTAGTGACTGTCCACCAGCCAGATGTAGCTCCATTCACTACAATCCTTTGAGCTCTGCCAGTTAGCCAGTTCATCACCCAGCATAGTGTGAACATGTTTATCTCACAGTTGGACAATCTGTTCAGAAGAATGTTGTGAGAGGCAGTAACAAAGGCCTTACTAAAATCTAGAAAGATTACATCCACCAGTTTTCACTTCATCCACCAAACAGGTGATTTCCTTTCCATAGAAGGAAATCAAATTACTGAGAGAACCTGGACTGAATCCAAAATCTGCCTGTGCATCCTCTCTCTCATATCTACCATGAACTGTTAATCCCAGTGATCTCAAAAACACATCCCACTGATCCCAGAAATGCATGAAATAAACCCAAAACTCCATGCAAAGGAAGGCTATCTCATAGATTTGTGTAATGGGAAGGACTATTGTAGGCTTACTCACTAATATTCCCATAAATACCAACTATTTGTGACTTTCAGACACAGGATAGCAGATTACATTGGTACTTATTTTAACTGTTCTGGTGTCCTGGAGACTTGATCTCCTCAGAGATGTCCAACACTTGAGAGGACAAGGCCCTGAACAACCTTTTCAGACAAGAAAGCTAGACCAGAAGAATTCCAGAGGTTCCATCAAAAAATATTCAATGATTCTGATGTCTGGAGCATTTTTGCATAAAGAATATCAGTTATTAAATATGGTATAATGTCATTTTCAGGGCTGGAAAACTGAGTTTAATGCAGACTTTTTGCACATCCTACATGGACACGAGGGTTTTATATGCTGCAGACTGTGACCAGTTAGTTATTACTTAGACTTTTGAAACAAGCAGCTTAGCGCAGGTCTAGAGCATCATCAGGGTAGGTGTTGCAAGAAGATGTTGTGCTTAGGGCTTACCATTCAATATGGATTTTCAGCTTTTCTCTAAAACAGATGCATATTCAGACAAGAGCTCCTAAAATAGTCATTCATGACAAAACTTGATCATTGGGCTCAGAGTCAAACAGTGACCACTCATTAGTAGCTGTACAAACAATAATTGTTCTCATAGAAGACATAATAGAAAGCAAAATAATCATTTAATTGAGAAGCTAGGAAAATTTGGAGAGAGAAGAGAATACTTGCTATCAGACTGTGTTGTCTACACAGGCATAGGACCACACTGAAGTGGTCTACTTCCTGTCTGTCTTCATGGGAAAAAAATTCTCCTCATGGCCAGTTTCAATTTCTCTTCTTTCAACTTGCAGTCACTGTTTCCTATCCTTCCACCAAGCTGCTCTGAATAGCTCAGCTCTGTGTCCTCAATGACCCCTGTAGGCACTGGAGGGAGGGGAGAGGCAGGAGGCCTGATAGGTGTCCCTGAAGACATTTCTTCTACAGCCCAGCTCCCCCCACCTCTTCTCACAGGGTGCTCCAACCCTTCAGTTTGTCCCTGGTTTTCCTGTAGTAGGAGACCAAAATTGGAGGCAGTGTGTGGATGTAGTTTAATGAATGCTGAGTGAAGAACAACTACCAACGTGTTTCAAAGATGGGGTTCTTGGTTTCCATATTAACCACATTATCATGACGCAATTCCAGCTCCTTTGCATGAGTAGAAAACAAACAAGAGAGATGGCAAGATACCTTATTGTTCAGACACCAAAAAGTTGCACCAGGTGCACAGTTCTCTTTCTGGTGATCTAGAGAACATTATGTATTTCCCTTCCAGTGGAGCCTCAGAAACTATTTATTTTGTTCTATACCTGAAAAATTAGGAGAGGCAACTAGTCTGTTCATAGTCAGCCTACAGCTCTTGTGTGCAACTCTGAGGTAGCACCTTTAACTTTAAGAGTCTTGATTCCCCTCTTGGCACAATGAGGACAGCAAGATGTCTGCTTCATGAAACGCTGAGTGAAGTCTGATAGCACTTCTTAGAATGTACTGCTACTGCTATTATCTCAGGACACACTAAAAGAATTAGGACAGAATTAGAAACCTGAAGGAGGAGAGAGATTTTCCTTGTAGCTGTTGCTACAGATGCACACTTTTCCATTTAAATACAATAAAGTCGACATAGGACTAGACCCTTTCTATATGCATTCTTTTCTTAGAGCACTACCCCTGAAATCAAACAAAGCAGACAAATAGAAATTCAAGACACTGATCACTCATATTCCTACAACCCCTTTGAGATATTATGTATGGTTCTTCCTGTGTTAAGTCAGTGCTTCCTACACAACTCACATTGACTTCTTCCTGAAGGACAGTAAAACAGATACATCAAGAAGGGTCATTCACAACCATTTGCTAACCCCAGGAACAACCAATCCTATTCACTGGGAGCCAGTACACCAAAAGAAATCCCAGAATAGCTAGGGGAAAAGGCAAGGTGTCAAAACACCTAGTTCTACCTTTCCTCAGCTTTGAAAACTCTTCCAGTTTCCAGAGCAGCCATAAGAAAGCAACTGGCTTTCATGCTGTGCACCCCAGTCACCCCCTCTGAGAATCCCCCTGCACGACATTTACTTTAATAGGTCTAATTATAAAGAAATGCACTTTTCAATCAGAACCAAAGAACCAGTAGGTTTTCTTCTTTAACATGCCAACCAGCTGTTTTGAAAGGTACATCTCTAATCTCTTTCCTTCCACATGTTCAAGCAGATGAAAGTAATTTTGTGCTCAACTGTCTATAAGTAATTAGACTGGGATGTAAAGGAGTCTTTATGTATCAGTTCAGAAAGAGCTACACTCTTAGCATACAGAATAATTATTAGCAATCTTCTTCATCTGTAAGGTATACCTTATGCATTTTACATGAGTCCCCATTATTAACATAACCTGACTATCAAAGCTCCATTGAAACTCGTGTCTTCTTTTTCATGTAACTGACTGAAATTCCCCAGAAATATAGTAATTTGAAAACAGCAATGCTGATGATTTGTTTCAGCTGTAATTTGTTATTTTTTTTCTCTTCTTTGTTGTTTTCCTAGTAAAGACCTAAACCAGTGGGGCTCCAATATACACAAACAAGTGTTCTGCTTTTGCTACAAGACAGATATTAATATTCAGTGAGGGTCCTAGAATGCTGCCTATTGTCAGATTCCCAGGCTAAATTCCCTTAATCTTATTAATTAGGAGGTCACAAAAAGAATACTTTATTGGGAAACAAAATGTGTGTTCTAAAGATAGCTTAAATCACATCTATGAATTTACTAGGAATGATGATGGCAGAATACGTCTTTAGAATCTGCCTCAGGACTGCGCTTGACACCTCTGCAAATGGGGTAGGGCAATTACTGATAAGTTGGAGGGGCAGAGGCATCTTTTGAACTCTACCCATTAAAAAAGTTGGATCATCTCTCACAAGACAAGGGATAGCTCTGGGTCTGGGATGGTACCGAGTATAACAAAAGCGGGGAAAGAAGCATACACCATTTTAGGATTTGCCCCCTTACACATCGGTGCAGGCAAAACTCATCAAGGTTGGAAGAAATGCATTTAAAGGCATGGTATTTTCTTTTCATCTTCCATGGCAGACATTTTTTTGAAAACACATTCCTTCCTCTAAGTAAATCCCACACTCTACAGCAACAAATCATGACTACATCTTTTCAAGAAATAGAGTCACAATTTTCTCAGAATCCAAGTTCAAGTTTAGTTTATCTAGAATCACAAGAGTCTCTTGGAAAGTGAAGTCTGACTATTAGGCTCTTTACCACCACGGATGGAGGGGAGATGGTTATTTGCCAACAGGCATGAGTTTGAATTGTGAGAACAGAAGTAGAAAAGCCAAAAACACCTGTTCTTTCTGTCACAGCTTATTGCACTGACCAGAAAAGAAGCAATGTTTTGTTCAAGTGCACATCAGAATGACTTTACCCTTCAAGGAGTATTCTGTGTGTTATTGCAAGTGACTCAGACACACTGTATCTATCCGTAGAATAAGGCATACTCTATTAGTACAATCAGAATTAAGGCACATTTCATTTATTATTTTGATGTAGATAACATTGACAGGAACCATATTCTGCAGATATGTAAGAACAACAGACTACTGCCCTGAAAAGCTTGTCTAACTAGACCAAAAAGCAGCAAAAGACAAAAATGAAACAAAACAAAACAAAACAAACTGAAGATAGAGCTATCTGTTATACAACTTGTTACAGCTGTGAGAAGTGGTCCAGCAGGGCAAACTCAAGACATTCATCCATCAAATCTGCATCATGATGAGGGCATTTCAATGAAATGTTGTCATACTGAATCAAAACATTATCTTGCTACAGCTCAGTTCAGTCTGGCCAGTTGTACTTTGAAGAGCAGGAACAACAATATACCAAGCATACACATCTTAAATGTTCTCGTGAAGGCTTGAGAAAAATCCAGAAGTGGGCTCAGCCTACTTGTAAATGATATGTGAGGGAGGAAGGAGGTGCACAGTTTCAGTGGAGTAAGCTGACGGCAGACTATGTGGTGCATTCACTACCAACCCCCAAAACAAAGACACATGGTCTACCTAAAAAGTCACACTGATTCTAAAAAGTATTTCAGAGAAGTTGTGCACAGAAGGGATTCACCACAGACCAAAACAAGGGAACTGGAAATATTACCATGTGATTAAGGTGAAAAGGCAGAACTGTATTTGCATTGTTTATACCAGTGAGGGTAAAAAATCACTCTAGATTTAACTTTCAGATAGATAAAAGATTACTATTATTCACTACCCAAGAAAGGACATGTTGCAATGAAATCAGCATCAGACAAGCATTTTTCCATTAGAAATCAATTAATCTTCATCTGCTACGGAGTTCAAATCATGTGGCTTCATGCATAACAGTTAATGCATTCAAGACTGCAACATAAGTATCCCATGGAGACACAAAAATATGGAAACAGAACAGCACTGGAACTGTGATTATGTCATGTGTTCTTATCCTTCACATTATTAGATTTCTCAGAGACCAAAGGTGTGTATGATACACTACAAATGTTCTCTCTCTGCAGATATCCAAAATAATAACTTCCACATTATGTATTAGAGATGTTCTTGGACATTTGAAGCACTTAAGAAAGAGTCCATTCCCATTTTTGCTCTGGAATTTCCTTGCTAGGTGATTCCTCTCCTCACATAGACTCCTGAAGATTGTAGACAGCATAACAGGAAAGACCACAAGAGCTGAATATTTAAAAAATACTATGCTTTTAGTGGTCAGAACTACCTATCACCTTTACCTATATACAATTTCTTTGCTTTGGTAGGTCGCTCTTATTTATTCTAGGAAGAAATGTTCCTTTTTCGTGCCCACTACTACTTAACTAATTTACTCAAAAACTGGTTATGTGGTATCTGACCGCATATTAAAAAATAAGTTAAAATCACTCTACCGTAAAAGGCGAATTGACCAGAGGCTCTGTCCCTGTACAGTTTCAGATCCATATCTCCCCTCAGTCATTCTTTCTCACAAATATATATAAGCAAGTGTTTCAGGACTATTATGAGCCTTTACAGACCAAAGCAATGACGCAGATTTCTGCTCCTCCTCACACACACCCCATGAACCATGAACTCAGATGTACTTGAAGGAGTTTTGAAGACCGAAGATTTTATCTGGGGAGCTGGATGCATTGCAAATGCTTTTTATAACAGGTGAAAAGAGGTTATGAGCAGCCTCCAAGAAAGGCACAGCATTCATATAGGATTTAATATGGGAGGCTCTGGGTCCTGGGAGAGGCGATGCAGGACTTCCTCTTTCCTCTACAGCTATGGACCTCACCATATGGTGACTCTCAGTCTGAGGAGGACCCAGGAGAGCCCAGCTCCTTCTGGAGCCAGAAACACTGTTTCACACTTAGAAGTAGCATGACAGTCATTCTCCTCTCTGGGATGGAAACACAGCATTTCCAGAACACTTAGCTGAGAAATAAAATGGCAAACATAATCCTGAACTCAGATCCACTGAGTCAAGCTGCCTTTGGGTTAGTCCAGCTGGCCCATTAGCACAGTCTGGCTTTGTGAGGCCCACGTAGCACACAACACTCAGGAGCACTTACTCTGAACACAATAATATCTAATAAGAAGCAAACCCCATAGATCTTCAATGTTTTTTAATTCATTTCCTGCCCTTGAAAGAGTTCACACTGTAAATAAAACAACAACCAGGGCAGAAAAGCCTACAACTGTCACTGCCTGTGTGCCACAATGGCCAGCTGCTCCACAGAAGGGAGATTTTCCCAGCCAGGGCCTGTCCATCAGCACCCAGAAAGGAATCAGGGGAGGGATAGGGATGGTGACCAGGGCCTGCACAGAGCACCAGGATGGTTGGGCAGAGCCCTGAGGATGTTGAGGCCCAGTGGGTAGCCAGCCTGCAGCAGGAATCAGGTCCAGATGGGACAAAAGGGACACAAAACTGTAAGTCTTTTTGAATGAATTCTTAATTTAAATGGCAAAAGCACAACAGCTTGAGAAAGAGGACTTTTGCCTGACTGACCTCAGCCCACCCAGCCAGTGGCATGGCTCAACAGCCTGCACCTATGACTGGGCAGGGTTTTTCCTTCACTGGTCACAACAGTATCAGCAGAGATCTGGACTTTTGGTCCCGCTGTATCTCGTTAAAGAGCAAATTCAGCTGCTGTGTGAGACTGGCTTCTATGTTGGATGATGCCCTGAAGCTCATTCCAAATACTAAGAGCTTACAGAGCTGAGGAAGTTGCAAAGGGTAAGGTCAGTAGGTCATTAAAATGGGAAAGATGAAAACAGTCAGCATGCAGCATAAGTGCAAGCTACAAAGGAAACCCTGATTTTCACCTTGATGCACACCTCCAGTATTAATTGGGCTATCTAGACAAAACCCTAATAAGTCATGAGTGGTATCTGAAGATATTTTTCATTATTAATTAAACAAATAAAAGCAATACTTCATTTTAAAAGTTAGGATCCTTGTTTATTGTGTCTGAGCAGCAGAACAGGCTCTGTGAACAGGTTCTGAAGATAGCAATTTTTATTAAGATTATTTTTTTTGAAAAAAAATGAGCCATTCTGCATCCTCCTCTTCTTTGTTTGTTCACATTGTGACTTTTCCTTGTGTTTACCCTTTTTGCATGATATGAATTATACTAAGAATGTACATCATGGGAATACATCTCTGGAGAAAAAATGTGAATTTTCTTTCCTTTTTCATTCCTTTAGCTGAGGGTCTGTGACTGCTTAGTTTGTTTTCCCTAAATTCTATGAGCACTCGGCATGATTTTATGATGTATAACAATCTTTCCATTTGTTACACTTTTAAATATATAAATAGAATGTAAAACAATGGGCAAGATTCACCAGGAGGCTCCTGATGCCTGGTGTTGCTGCTGTGAGTGGATGCATCCCTAAGCCCCCCATGTTGGCTGAAAACCAGAAGGTGATGATCTCTCTGACCCTCATCTAACAAAGCTCTTAATTTCAATGGATTATGCCCATGTTAAATAATAATAATAATAATAGTAGTAGTAATAATAATAATAATAATAAATAAATAAATCCTTATGTGGTCTCTTGGATTACAGATACAAATTCCAGTGTCTGGACTTCTCAAGCCCATTGCATCTCAATGCTTCTCAATGCTTCTCGAGCCCATAAGCATCCAAGCACAGAATTAGATGGACAGTTGTGTCCTCTCAGTTTTTGATCAGAAAGTAATCAATTTTCTGTAAATTGCACAAGGAAACAAAGCCAAGCATGTATTATTCTGGTCATTCCCAAGAAGTGAAATAGCACAGAATATATGAAATGTAAACAAAACTTTCAATTTTCACCCTGTCTCCTGTCAATAAAACTCAGCTCTGTGACATAACCAAACTACCTTGCCTTTCACAAGCTCTCAGCTATAATTTACCCCACTGAGATCACACAAACTGAGGTCCTGTCCTGGGACATATCAAAACAAGATTACTGGGACTCTTTCTGAGTAAGGTAAAGCAGAGGATCCTGTCTGGGAGTTGAGACATCCCATGCAATGGGCAGTGCAGCCAAGCTCCACAGCAGAGAGGCAGGTTCTTCCATTCCATAGGAGAGAGCTGCAGACAAGAAGAGAAAAAATAACCATGATTCTGTTGCCTCGACCCAGATAGCTGTAGGCAAGTTAGAGTCTGGCCTTTTTTGTTTCTTTGTTTCTGTTGAGAAACTTGTCTCAGCTACTGATGGTGATAGTACAGTTATGGAAACAAGCAATCAGCTAGCAGCCCTAGTTCTTTGCTCTCGGTAGCATAATAAAACCAAGTACCTTCGCTGGTAAATAAAAAGCTGTTGAAGTAATTCTTTTGATCCCTTTGAGTCCCATGTTTAGAAAGCATTTGCTCTTGATTGTTCCATTATGGGTTCAAGCTCTTTCCAGGACACGTCATTGATCTCCTCTCTTAGTTTTCATCAGTGCTGTACTTAATTGTGAGGAACGGTCTGAAAGAAAGTATTGCCAGTTCATGCTGAACTCTGAGTTCAAAGAAGGGATATGCTTCCTCTTGGTTGTTTGAATGTTCGCTCTTCATTTCAGATTGTCTTTGAAATTCACTTTGCTTCTTAGGGCTTGTTTTGTTTGGGGCATTTTTGCCCTGTAGAACACAGCCCATAAAGAATTCAGAAGAAACCAAATTTAAGTGAAGAAAAAAGCTAGAGCAAAAACATAGTATTTTATCCATATCGAATTCTTTGCTGTCTACTGTGTTCTCTCTCTGTCACCTGAAACATTGTTTCTCACTAGGAAAAAATATTCAACACAATTTTTAAGCAGCTTGGTTTTATTGGGAAAGGTGATGATGAGTTAGTGGTAATATGAGTCAGACTGAATGCTTTCATGTGTCATGTCTCATCCAGAACTCTGGTTTTCTTTCCTCTCTCAGAACACATTTACAAAGAATGCACTTTTCTCGTCTTCATTTGTGCACACTACAAAAAACACCTCATTATTTGATACAGTTGGCAACTGTCTGTGCCCAGGACTGAAAAACAGACTTTTTAGGGGAAAGAGGTGTTTCTGGCAAAATTGCTCAATGAATGAGTAAAGACAAGTACTAGCAGCCTCCCTGTATTCAATTTACCCATATTCCTTAAAGCAGTTCTTTTTGTTAATTACTGCTAGAATGCATCATGATTCCATTAGACTCTGCAGGATACCAAGGCTTTGTCTCACTGTCAAGGCATTAACTTACATACATCCCATCCAACTTTAATCACCTAATGGAAGCCCCAACATGGAAACCCTGGACCCCTCCCTAGGGGAGGTTGTCATTTCCATGGGTAAATCAGAACTTAGGAGAGTTAAATGATTTTCCAGAGGTACCTCTTTCTCTCAAGTGGATGAGGAGCACTGAAGAGTGGATATCAGATAATGTTAAGATGAAAGTCATGTTGGTACTTAATGAGCGGACTAAGGATGTAAGCTATCTCTCTTCGATTCCTTACCCCAAGTACATTACTGATTACAATATGGAATTCATAGAAATCCTATGGTAAGAGGCTTGTATAGTACATTTTCTTAAAGTAGATGGATAATATAGAACTATAGCTCTGCAAAACTGGCTTATTGCATCATTTCAGGAGCACATGAATCTTCTAAAAGCAATAAAGGGCAAATTATGTCTCCAGCAGCACCCACTTCTCAAAACAGGTAGCTGCAACACTACACCATAATCAGAGCTAAACGCAAAGACATGAGCTGTCCCACAGTGTATATGAACCAGTGTAAATTACACGTCATGGACTTTGTACAGTAAAAAAAAAAAAAAAAAGAGAGGGGAGATGGAAAAGGGAGAGGTAAGTTACATCTTCATATTTATTTTGCTTCATAAATATGCATTCCCCCTATGACCCTTTTGTGTCCTGGCACAGAACTGTGCTGTTTTTCATTTTACCATTAAAAAATGTCACATCATAAACAACCAGTTCCAACAGGCATGCATAAAATCTCACACTCAGCTGAGCCCATAGCTTTTCTTGAATAATCAAGTGCTTCATGCAATAATTTTTAAACTGATAATTATGCACTATTTGATCAGCTTGTATGCTCATACTGGACGCCTGATTAGCAAACACTACAGTATTTACTCATTTTTTTCTTCCAGGGGCCATCTATCTATCTTCTGCTAATATGATACCCTATTACTACAGTGCCTGAGCAATTTTCATATATTTAAAAACAGAAGTAACATTTTCCTTTCCTTTCCTTTCCTTTCCTTTCCTTTCCTTTCCTTTCCTTTCCTTTCCTTTCCTTTCCTTTCCTTTCCTTTCCTTTCCTTTCCTTTCCTTTCCTTTCCTTTCCTTTCCTTTCCTTTCCTTTCCTTTCCTTTCCTTTCCTTTCCTTTCCTTTCCTTTCCTTTCCTTTCCTTTCCTTTCCTTTCCTTTCCTTTCCTTTCCTTTCCTTTCCTTTCCTTTCCTTTCCTTTCCTTTCCTTTCCTTCCCTTCCCTTCCCTTCCCTTCCCTTCCCTTCCCTTCCCTTCCCTTCCCTTCCCTTCCCTTCCCTTCCCTTCCCTTCCCTTCCCTTCCCTTCCCTTCCCTTCCCTTCCCTTCCCTTCCCCTTCCCTTCCCTTCCCTTCCCCTTCCCCTTCCCCTTCCCCTTCCCCTTCCCCCTTCGCCTTCCCCTTCCCCTTCCCCCTTCGCCTTCCCCTTCGCCTTTCCCCTTCGCCTTCCCCTTCGCCTTCCCCTTCCCCCTTCGCCTTCCCCTTTGCCTTCCCCTCCTTTTTTCCCCAGCTTGGTTAATTTATAGGTTGGTCAATTACTTGTATTATATTATCTTGTGTATAAACAGGTTCTTTAAAGTAACTGTCTGTGGAATTTGAAAGCTAAGGCTAAAAAGACCTGAATTATGCATTTATTTCTGAAAAGCCAGGAATCACCACTATCCTCTCGATGGGGTCAGAGGGTTCTGCAGGGCTTCTGCTCCATCTCTTGAGAACGTTCTCTCTGCCTGGGAGCTTCCCATGTTAACTAAGGTCTTCTTGGCAGAGTAGAGATGAGAGATCCCACTGCCATGAGAGATCCCACTTACGGAGACACAGCCATCACTTGGGAAGAGAAATACCCTGCAGTCATCCTTCCCACCATAGATACTAAAAATGTACTCTTCATTTAATACAGCAGATAATAATCACATAGCAAAATGAACATGGGCAATGAGTTTTCTTCACCCCCAGCATCTTGGTCTCCCAATTCTTCTTTATACCTGAAGGATCCAAAGATTTCATGTCAGCTTAGCTATCTGAAGGTAAAGGCATTTAACACAGGGAGGACATTGTGCAGGAGGCGCAGTCCCAAGCACGTCTTCCCGGTATTGCTTTGGCATAACTTTAGTCAGCTGCTCTTGGCTGAAGGCATAGAAAAAGTGGGCTGATCACTCAGCACTATTATCTGACTCACCAAAGTGCTATTGCTGAACTCATCTTCTGGCATTCAGTATGTACAAGCACAAGGGAGAAAGAAGGAGCAGGACTGTCTTACTCACATGACAGTGTCAGTCTAAAACCAACCCATAGCATCCACTTAGCGCCTCTTTAGAAGAGCTAAATGGATTTTGTAAATTCCTTTGGTAAATTAGTGTTAGTGCTATTCATATAAATCTTGCCGTTAAAATGATTTACCTCAACAGTAACATTATTAATGTTCAGTAAATTAGGTCCATAAAATGACATTTGCCATGCCATTAACTGAAGATAATCCACAAAGCTCATTTCTAACCCCCTTTATATTTTTTATAATGTCCTTCATAAACACTGTTGTAGCTCTCTTAGATGCATGCATTCATCAGTATATTGATAGCTCTGACACAGCATACACTTCAGATCAATTACTGAATTGGGAGACTAATTTAGACAATCTTTACTTGTGGTCAGAAGAAGATTCATTATTTATGAGTGCAAACAAAACTGTATCATTGTTCTTCAATTCAAAACACATGTTCCTTGGAACATCAGCCATCCTCAGACTTTCTTTAGTCAGAGTAGATTATAGCCCTGGAAAATGTTGGTAATTTCAGAAACTGACTGAACAAATATCTTTCAGGAATGAAAATAGAGCCCTTGAAGCAACCAAGAAAAAAATATATATATATATTTAAAAAGACTTTACACGGTGGCCAAAAGATAGATCTCACAAAGCATTATAAGCTTATTAATGTTGTTTTTCATGTTCTTAAACAGAAAGCATTTCCATTAAAGCCATGTGGTAGCTAGAGGTGCATTCACAACACATAGAATTTTATTTGAAAGGAAAAGATCTTAGAAGTTATAGTTAATTGGTCTGATTACTCAATTGCTTGATTTTGCAAATGCAAAAAATGTTAAGTCTAACACTCTCATTACCATTCCATAAGATATCAAGCATCCTCTAATGAAATCAGGATGATGTCATTGAACCATGTCTCTCTTGATGGATTTGCAGAGCAGTTGACTTGTGGATGACCTCACTGCACTGGGACAGAAGAGTTCATACCTGCCTAAGAAAAGAACCAGGTACATGGAGAAAAGTCTGATCAAGAGGATTTAATTCCATAAAATTATTGTAACAATTATAAGAATAAAAATCTCCATCTTCTTTAGGCCACAAGTGTGGGTTAATAACAAAATGAGAGATTAATTTTACAGTGTCGGTTCTGTGGCATCAAAAGAGAAGGAAGCAGTCTGCCCAGTGAGGTTTGCTTGTGACCACTGTTACTTGAAACTGCCCCAAAACAGAATGAAAATCATAAGGACCATGCTCAGGTGGTTTGGGAAGTTACCGCCCTTCAGCTGCTGTGAAATGGCCTCCATCTAAAATGTAGTATTTAGCTATGCTTGCACTCCCCAGCTGCTTCAGCAAAAATACAAGTATTCAGCTTGAAGGATCCACAGAAATGTTTTAGCTGTTGAAGTGTGACTCAGAGGAGACATTTGACTGTGCCCTAGAAATCTATTGATATCTGAGGGAGCTCCTGCCAAAAGTCCACCTTCCTCCTTCTGTGCACTGCCAGGTTTGTGCACCTGTTCATGCTAACAAAGCAAATAGCAAACTCATATATTTGCTTTTTGCAAATATATGCCTGATTGAAGGCATATTTGCCTGATTGAAGGAAGATTCAATCTTTGAAAAGTGTCATGCTGACAGATTTGTTGCCTAGCTAGCTATCACTACCCAGAAGGACAAGATCAACTTGATCATATTTAAATTCACTACAATACAGAGTTAATTAGTGTTTTTTTTTGTTGTTGTTGTTGTTTTAAAAAAAAGTCAGTCTTTGTTTCTGCACTCAGACTACTCAAACAGTGCAAGCAGGAAATGGCTGAAGAGTATTTCTGTAGTCAACTCCAGGAGTTGGCACAAAATTTTAAAAGGGATAGACACTGCCATAAAGGCCAAAGTTCTCATTTGAAGAATGGAGATGTTGCCCCTCCTGTGCCAGAAGCACCAGAAGTCTTGAGTAACACAAAACAAAGAAGGGGCTACAAAATACCCAGAGAATTTCAGACATCGCAGAAGATGAAAGATGTTCCATCTTCATCCTACAGAGTTCAAGGTGCCAAGAACTAACTGCTGTTCTCCATGGATGCTCAGTCTCAAGCAGACGGGCTTTACATTGCTAGCCTATGCTTGCTGAACTTATCTCCTTTTGTGAGGCCCAGATTTAAGCCTGCAGCCCCTCTTGAAATGTGTCTAATGTCCACCCGCTCACACACAGAAATCATAAAACATTGTCAGGCATAGTATTTTTAGAACATGAAAGTAATAGAACATGAAAGTCATGATTGCCACAACAGAAGTCCAGCTTCAGCCCTAATTAATAATGCATGCTGCCCCAGACACTTCTTGCTTTCTATATGTGATGGCGTGCTTCATGTGATGTGCAAGCTAGCTTGATCCAATTCTTAATAAATACAAGATGCTGTCGTGGCTTTTGTTACCTGTTCTTCATTAGTTATTAGCAACAAAACACTAAAATTTATTGGGCAAGACTAGCTAATTGAAGGGAAAAAATATGAAATAAAAGCAGGACATTTCTTTTATGTACAAACTATACAAAGAGATTATTTGCATTTTAATTTTGGAAACAGAATGAAATTTTAGAAACTTTTGTGGTAGAAGAGCTTAGTAGACAAAAGGAATTATTAGAGGTTTATATATATATTCAAATCCTCCTGAAACAGAGTATAAAATTTCCTTGAAAAACATATAATACTTGAACTTTGAATAAATCAAATATATATATATATATATATAAAACAAACAGCCCAGTAACCTAAGCTTTACACACTTAAAGGTTCTATTTTGTTTTACTTATGGATTTTTACCATTAAGGGGGAGAGAGAGAGAGAGAGAGAGAGAGAGAGAGAGAGAGAGAATACACAGATTTTTATTGGTATAAATTTCAGCCAGCTCTAGTAAATATTTTTGTCTGATTCAGTCAGCCTTAAGTGTAGGGCAATACCTGACTGCTTGCAAAAAGCATTAATGAAAGCTGGCCTTACTCCTTGAAAATAACTAGTCTCATTGTGGACTTCAGCAGTAACTAGTAATTATAAAAATGAAGCTTTATCAATCCACTGATGAAATGACAACCATGCAGAAGATATTATAGACTACATAATGAATATCAGAAATTTGATTTTTTTTGTCTTTCTTATACAATGTTATTGTATTTTCATTTCTCTAAGCTGCTGTAAAATCATTATTATATATGCCACAGTGAAAGAATTTAACACTATTACTATTATCATCATCACTCAGGATGATTATATGCAAAATGTACAGTCATTTTCACCTCCTGTTATGCCTTAGCCATGCTATACTACCTGTACACCTTGTGATATTTGATTGTTTTAAATAAGATATGCATAGGCTTACTCTGCTCTCAGTTACAGCAGTGCATGTTCAGTGAAGCCAGCTGTGTGGCAACAATGACTGCAGATTTTGGTTCATTCTTATCCTGTCCTAGAATAAAAGGAATACATGCTATTTTTAAAGCTTACATTTTCACTTGTTCTTGTATTGATAATCTCAAGGCAGATTTAGTACCTTGCTTGCAGAGTTCAACTCAGATATCTAAAGATAACCCCGAAGCAAGCTTCCGTATCACTAATACTCTTCACATATTATTTTGCTGATCCCGAGAGGGAATCTATAATAATACAAAGAGAATCTGGAAAAGTGAAACTGTAAAAGAAATATACTGTATTTGTGGTCTTGAGAAGGAAAAGCAGCATTAGAGTGTTTAGCCTTTGGCCAATACAAAACCTATGACCATGAACAGCCTTTTACAGAAAAATCAGATGCATGAAGAAGATTCAGAGGAGTGATCAGAGCTATATGTATTTGGAGCTGCAGCAGTTTAACTCAAGCCATTTTCCATCATTCTGTTAATTAACCAGGTGCAAAAATGTGTCTGAACAATTTTATCTCCATTGAAATCTAAGTTTAGGAATGGCAGCTAAAAAGAGATATAAGCTAAACTGAAACAGACCTTAGGCCAAAGCATTCTCTGTACAGTGCATTATGTCTAAGTTGGGGGCATTATAATCAAATGTACTGCTCACCCTTCTCCTTGTGAAGGTCATCCTGGAAACATGAAACACACATTAGCAGGGAACATCTACTTCGAGCCTAAGCTCATTGCCCAAGCACTCTGTCGATGGAGTCATACAGGACAACAGTGTTGATCCTGGAGATCCCTTTTCCCCATTAAATTCAGAAGGAACCCATATAGCTAACTTGGCATAGATACTTCAGTTAAAGCTGAATGAGATGATTCCAAACCAAAATTAAGTTACCTCTTAATGGATGGAAATCATAATTTTTAAAGTTACGATGCCAGAGGCAACCCAAGAAGGCTGACAATGGGCTGCTGGCTACGAAGATCAGTGTGTTTCCATGAAGCACTAAATAAACAATAGGAGATGGAAGAAGAGGCCTGCATTCCTTAAAAGGACAAGATGTACGAAAAGTAAACTCATGGTTTTAAAAAAGAAAACAACTAAGAAAAGAAAACAAAGCAGGCTGTTTCTAAAAGTAAACTTGAATTGCCAAATGTGTTTAATGTAAAGAACCCAGCATGTGGCTGCATCAGAAATATACATTAAGGAAAAAAATCTTGTGTCTGGAATAAATTTCCAAACCATTTTGTTTCCTTTAATAAGAGAACATAGAATATGGGGGGAGGGTATCTGACACCACAACTCTGCCTTTTCTTAACTGTGCAGAAAAGATTTTAAGGGCTGCAAACATTTTACAAAGTAGCCCTAGGGGGAAAAAGGACCTAGATTTACCCACTTAATTTAAGGAATTTAACTGAAGCACCTACTTGCATGGACTACTCTACCCAGGCTCCTGACAAAACAGTCATCTCCAGGGAACAAGTGAGATCTAAGATGGGCTACATGACTCTCTGAAAGCCTGTAGCTCTTTCTACTCATGATAGAGAGTGTTTGCAGTGAGGACATTCCTAGCAGTCACTAAAGATAGGTGTCCATAAGAAGGGATGAATACCAACCCTAGAACCAAGCCATCAAAGCAGTCACGAGAAAGCACAGAAAACTGCTGCTTGGTCTATGTAAGTGCTAATGAGTGGAGTCTGTACAGCCCTGTACTTTCAGCAACGATGCTGGCCTACCATTCCCTCCAGGTCAGGAAAAATACTAGAGTCAATGACACAGTCTTTTTAGATCCTTGACAAAGAACATTAGTTGCTGCTTCCTGCAAGCCACAGAGCAACCAAAGTCAGCATTTTCTGAACAACTCAAGGGTCAATCATCACTAGGTAGAGAGGAATATATCTAGGGGACAGGATATATCTTCTGCACAGCTGCCTGAACTGTAAAGTGCTATGCATTTTATGGAGCACTGCTGTGTTCCTGGTATTCTATAACTCCACGCTTTGTGCTGGTTTCCTATGCACTGAGGATTTTTTTTCTGTGTTATAACTAAGGCTTTCTTTCTAGACAGTTTTTCTGCTTGAAATACCATAGAAAACTGTGTATATCTGCTGATTTTCTTGCTATTGATTACTATTTTTTGTGTGAGGTAAAATTTACCTGCTGTCTGACCTACATGTTTCAACAGCTCTGTCAAAAGCATTGGCATAAGAGCTCTCAAATAATAAAAAAGAGTCAGATAGTAAAATGCTATTAGCATCAGTATACTCTATGGACTGATCAGAAATGCACTTTTGTTCTACTCACATAAATTGAAATAGTACTGCAAATTTTACAAGTTACAATTTTCATCAAAATCCCTGCAAAACTAGTAAAAATTAAACCTTACCACTCATCTCCCAACACTGATATCACAGGTCTTACTTCTACACGTTGATATTTTCAGAAGGTTGGGGTATTTAACAGCTGATCTTAACCACCAAATGTCAGGTTGGGAATGTGGAATTATAATAACATTTGAAAATTCTTGTCTGTATAATTTCTCTAAAAATATACACTCTTCATTATGCTGTAGGATAACAATGTATACGTTGTGCTTCCAAGACAATTTCACAGTTGCCTTGGTAGTACATAAGAAGATTTGCTGAGTTCGAGCTTCTAGCTTCTACTGAAAAACATGATGCTGTGACTAAAGAGAGATTATATGGAAAGTCATGGCTTCTTAATCCTAAAAGCCTGTCCAGAAGTTCACTGCTCTTTTTCTAAACAAAATGTCCTCCAGACACTATAGTACATGCAACAATATCCACTGTGTGTATCAGTGTCTTTAGCATACAATAAGAACAGAAGATGAGAGCATTCATCAAATGTGCATCTTTCTGGGCTTTTTGGCGAGCACTTACAGTGAGCCAGCCTGAGATCACCAGGCTGTAGGCTGTCTGGACGTTAAGTGGTGCTGCAGGCATGCAGCACTCTAGTCAATATTAGTTTGCAAGACTTTGTTCTTTCCACTGAAATGCTACATCTCTATGACTGATAGACACAGATGATAAAATAGATTCCCCAGGGTACCTTGCATTTTTTCTTTCCTTCCAAAAAGACTGCTTTGAAGTGATGGGCAAAGAGATGTTATTCAGGTGCAGAAACTATCCCATTACTGCTCTTATGATTATGCCTTAGGCATCTCCGCACCCACACTGAGTTTGTAAAACAGTTTGTAAATTGTTTGTACACAGAAGAGACCCAAGTTTGTGCTACTGCAGGATGTGGTAGCAGCAGCACGTGAAAGTGTCATGTAATTTTAGCGTGAGGTTGTAAGTGTCATTTGTGCTTCTTACTCGCTGACTGGATTCAGGTCCAATGTTTGTCTAAAGAGTATTAGGAATTAAGTAATTTGCCCTGTGATCTGTTCCGCATCTCATACATCTTATATTTTCTTTGGATTATAGTTGTACACTTCAAAAATGTGTTGTATAATTCCTATGGTTAATGATAACATTCTGACTTGCCATTTCTGTTTTCTGTTCAGTAGATTTGAGAGTGCTATTACCAGTCCCTAGCATACTGACACTCTTTTAAAAACTCTCCCAAAATTTTTCTTTAAGTTTTCTCTATCTGCAACCAAAATACTTGAATCAGGGCAGTCGAAGAAAATCTGTGGGTTGACCTACTTACCCACATCCTTTCCAGCAGAATGGTTTCTGTTTCTTTTTTAAGTCACATGCTGATATACAACATCAAAAGTGATCTTAAATGCAAATCAAATATTGCAGAAGAGTAATGTTGCAGAATTAATTTCCTGAGCTTTTATAAGGTAATAAGGTAATAATAGGTAATAATAATAATTAATAATAATAGTAATAGTAATAATAATAATAATAATAATAATTCACAAATGTAAGATCTTATATTAATTTCACAACTATCATGAAGACTCACATTACATTATAATCTGGGAATATTCTAGTAGATTTTTACAGCATACCAGCTGCACTGGAGAAATAAACAAGAATGCCTCTAACACCATAAATTGGGAAATGGTGGAGACATAATTCATATTATTCAGATAAAACATATTTTAGATAACAATCAGCCAAAAATTATCTGAACAATTCTTTAGAGTATATTATAAGCTATTTTGCATATAAGAAATGTTGAAAAAGCATTAGAGTTCAGCCTATGTAACTTTTTTCAGCAGCTTTACAGATATAAATGAAAATGTCAAGTGCTTCTAATAGGTTAGTTTATGGGACTGTGGTAAGTATTTATAGAGATTGGTCTGGATGATTTTCCATTAGGTACAGTACTGTACAGTTTTTGGCTCATACTTGAAGGAAGTTATAAACCAAAGTGGGTTCCTCATTCCTCAGCGTTTGACATATTCTGATTGCAAAACATTTGGGGTTTTACACGATTTATTGTAAATAATCTCTCTTATAATGTTCACAGCACAATAATTCACAACCCTGAGGCAAGTGAGTTCTGCAAAAAATGACATTATATGGAAGATAACTTTTCAGAATTTACCATTTGTACATCATGTTCAGAATCTATAACACATGTAAAGTGGTCAAATCCTCATCTTTCAAATATTATTTTCTATCATTTTGTGGTATTTTATTAAAAATAGTTACAGCCAGCCTAATAACTTGACTGATGACTCAATATGTTACCACATCCCACAGCAGGATAAATTGGAAGTGAGGAAACAGGACATGCTCTTGAGTATAAGATGCCCAGCATTGGGTGCTGTGTACTGAGAGCAGTCTGGTCATGTCGTAAGAGCAGATGAGACAAAAGTAAAGGCTAACATTTAGAAAAAGTATATGGCACTAAAATTATGTTGTTAAAATGATATATTTTCTTAAACACACACACACAAAATATATAGTTTGCTTTTACTAACCTTTAAGTGAAACTGGGAGTCAGCCCTTTTCCCTTGTATTAATCTGTTTTCACCTGTCTTTTTTCATTGTTCTTTTTGAAGATGAAATTATGATAAATTATTGTTGTTATTTTTTATAATACTAAAAAGAACACTCTGTGCAGTTGAATAATTGGACTTAGAATCTGAACATTTGGGTCCTGTTACCAGTTTTATGACCAATTCAGGGTATAGAAGGGAATGTGCACACAATTAAAAGACTTCTTGTTCTTCTCCCAACCTTTTCCATCCAAACCCACTATGTCTGGAATTTTAAAAAGCTGTTAGAGAAACTTAGATTTCCAAGTGTAAATCCATTATAAATAGTCAGTAACAACTGTAGTAAGATGTCCATTCCCTTAAAAAGAAGGAGAGGGGTGTCTGAGAGGCAACCCACTCTTCATGGCTTACCAAGGTAACCTTTTAAGGCTCTTGTAGCCCAGGAAATGAGCACCTAGGATAGAACCGAGATGTTGGGACAGAGGCTGTGGTCATAAGGAATGGCTACTGCTTGGGCAAAAATTCGAAGCCACTCTCTTTGAGCACTCATGATCTCTGTAGCTTTATGACAGTCTTTGGTGAGACTTCTCTCTCTCCCACCTGCCCCGTTATACCTTTCTGTCATCTTGTGGGACATTGCAAGGGAAGGATTTCTGCCTTCACCCTGTTCTTCAGGAAAGGTCCAAGCTTCCCAGGAGACAGCCGGGCATACTGTAGATGAACTGAGTCAACAGTGCCCCAGCAAGGTGGACAAGGAGATTCCTGAGCCAGAGCAAGCTGGCTATATATTTATATATATAAAGCGCCTATCACCATGTTGATAAACACTCTTTGAAACCACTCTAATAGCAGCTTCCTGAACCAGCACACTCCCAGTAAGAAAGGCTTTGTGTCATAGAGGTTGTCTGCCTGAATCAATGTAGCTCACCTGAGGACTGAGGAGAACAACCTACACTTGGGAAATAACCAGCTCAGAGCGGTCTGACTGCAGAGATTTATACTCAGAAGTCCTAGGACTGCAGTTCACAAGATCTTTACAAGGAAGATCAGTGTTATCATATGATAGCTGTTCGTGATAATGGATATACTGGGCACAATTTGCAAACGTTGTTCAGTGTAGCTCTAAAACAAGAAATCATCAGCTTTCTTCCAAAGAAAAGTCTTTGCAGAAGTGGTTTGGGTTTTTTGTTTTGTTTTGTTGTGTGGTTTGTTTTGTTTTGTTGTGTGGTTTGTCTTTGCTAGATAATGAGACCAAGTTCATCCCCTAAGATGAAACTTTGCCTGTTCAAGCCTTTTCACTGAGATTTTGCCTTTATACATCATTTAATTTATATCCTGACTTTGCACTGAGTACTAATAGATCTCTTTGTTCCCTAACACAAGCATCTCCTTTATCTATCACAGAGTGCAGTGCTAACAAGTCAGACCTCTCACTGGAATAGGATTTCCTGAGTCATTTTGATAAGGTTTAGGAATTTCAGGGATAGCAGTGAAATTTAATATTAGTGATACCTTCTTTAAAGTTGGGAGGGAGATATTACCCCAAAAACAAGAACTTGCACATTTTAGTATTTCAAATTAGGAGGAATTCTTGCCAATTCTCAGAAAGAGTTTAAAAAAAAAAAAAAGAGAGAGAGAGAAAAAGGAAAAAAAAAGATATGTGAGACTTGAAGCTGTAAGTGTTGCATCTAAATCCATATTTCACATAAATAAATAGCCTAGTTTACAGAAGCATTGAAATACCAAATGCACAGTGCTTCCATTTATTACAATCGGGAACCTAATTCTCAAGGGGAGAAAAAAATGAAAAACCTTTCAAAGCAGACCTTGCTTGTATCCTATTCATGGGATTTGACTGGCTTGGTGTTTTCATGATAGATGTTCTGCAGAACCTGAACTGTCGTTCTCTTTAAATAAGCCACAAAATTACAAAAAAATCTTCAAAAACTGAGCAAATTGTAAGCCCTATGGTGCTGAACATGCAGACAACTAAAGACAATACTCTGCAAGTTGTGAGCTCCCAGGGCTCTGTTCCTCCCAGGGGATTAAGCCTAACCCCTAATGATGGCACTCAAAAGTGTCAACAGTGATTATTCAAATTCTGATCATTTCAGCCTATGAGACAGGGAAGGTTTAGGGAGCTGCTGGAGAAAGGTAAATTCTAAAGAAAAGTGTTGGGAGGTGGACCAAAAGGACAGAAAGAAATGAAACAGAGGATGGGGGCAGAAGGGAAACTCGGAGTATAAATAGTGCTCCATGAATCTAAATTGTGAGCCCATGGTAAATGCCAAAAGAGGACACCTAAATGATAATGTCTATTTTTTTTGTTATTAAAAAAAAAAATGCTATTTGTTATCCTTCCTCTATGTACAATTTTCCAGTGACACCAGAGGGAAATCCTCTGTGGACTGAAGCAGGCCAAAATCCTGAATATAGATCCCTGCCCACAGGCCATAATTAAAAATGGAAATTGGCCCTCTTACTGTGATGGCCTGGTTTCCCTGAGCTTCAGTGAGTCACCAGGCATAGTTGTACAGGCTACTGAAGAGGTCACTTACAGAGAGAGCTCTAGATACAGATACTGAAGTTAAAACGAAAGGATTTGAAACCTGAAAAAAAAAAAAAAGTCATAATAATAATAATGAAGGCTTTAGGTGACATTTTTCAAAGCATGCAGCAAGAGATGAACAGATGGAGCCTGTGTGTATTTCCAGTGTTGTGTTTTGAACTTTTAGCTCAAAAGGCCTAGGGGTAAAATTAACAGTTAATAAATATGAAGTTTTCAAATATTTATTGCTTTGAAAGAAATTGCTCCTAAATAAAAAAAAAAGTTGACACCAGTCAAAATAATCCCAGAGAAACATCCATGTCCGATCCTCAGGAAAGCTTGCCGTTTTTCTTTCCCCTCTCTCCCACCTTTCCTTGTCATTGCTTATTTGTTTGCATTTTGATGCTCGTTTATTGTCCATACTTAATAATTCATCTCAATTTACCAAGGCTCCATCATTACAAAACATGCACCATCCCTCTGCAGATTGGCTGTGCAGGCTCAGACAAACAACACAATAATAACCATCACATGTACTACATGATTTTTGTCTAAACTATCATGGCACTTCAGGTGAAAGGCATCCTGTGTGTCTGTAATGTCAGGGTAGGTTGAAAACCTACAGGTCAGATACTTGAGTCTTGGTTGTGAACACCACCAAATACCTATGTGCAAAGGGTGTCAGCTTCAGTCTTTATCAACCCCTGCAGTGACAGTTCTGAGTATTCCAAGCAGAGATCAACAGTGATCCTTGAAGACAGTGCAAGATTAATGACAGCTTAACCTCCCTGAATGTCAGGGACAAGGAGTATGTTGTCACAGGACTCGCTAGTCAATATAAACATACAACATGCACTTGCTATTATTTGTAGCAGAGTATTAGTGACCAGAAGACTAAATCTGAATATCTTCAAAATTATTACCAGCCACACAGCACTAATCAGCCCAACAATATTAATTAGTGAAAGCTCAAGTATGACTTGAGGCACACTGCTGCATGGATGAGCCATGCCTAAGCTGTGTCCATCCATGCCCCGGAGCAGCCCACCAGGAGGGTGACACAAAGGCACGGCTGTGGTACAGGCTACCTCTGACCTGGCCTGCACAGACAATCGTAAGGCATGGAAGGAACAGAGGTGTACAGGAGCTTTATGCTGGCTCTCTGTCCTTACAGCAGGCAAGGTAAGGGAGAACCCAGTGCTCACGGTTTGGTCAGGAGAGGCCAACACAAGGTCCAACAGCTAAAACATTACCCAGGTCCCACATAAAGCAAGACTAAAGAAGGGTAGGTGTATCCCATGCCAGCCTGAGCTTCAGCTCAATGTTAAAAGGACAGTACAACACATTTATCAAAACACAAATGTTGGCTGTAAAAAATAATGGATTTGAATTCAAAATGTTATAGGCATGTTGACTTTGCACTAACATTGACACTCTGGTGTCATTAAAAAATTCAGCACCCCTCTCTAATGTTTAATTATCACAAGCATTGAAGCAGGGCACATAAGACCACATCCCATAGTGTTTAATGGGAAAATAACATATTGTCACTGTACTTACTGCAGTCTACTTCAATTTCATAACATTTTTAAATCAGCAAGGAGGAGGAACATAAAAAGAACTGAATGATGCTGTCAGACTTAAATGGATGCTTGCTGTTAGATTTGTAAGAGTGGTACACCTGAATACAAGGCAGATTGCTGCCTTATAAATATGTATAGTAATAATGCTGGAAATGTGTAGTGGAGAGAGTACTTAGACTGGTCAGCTTTTTATTCCTTGATTAAAAAAAAAATAATAATGAGCTTTTCACTACAATTTTCATAGTGGCAAAGCCACATTCATGCTGTGTCTTTGTGGATCTAAGTAAAACAGGCTTGACCCCTGAAGTCACTTTTTAATAATTAACTCTCTCTAAGTTCATTAAACACTAATTGAAGCTACAGAAGAAAAAATTGTGAAGTATATGCAGACAGACAGAAACACCAAACGTGATTAAAGATACTGACTGTGGTATATATGTGCAATACAGTACGTGCATTATATAGATTTCAAACTTAATTCCATAGAGATTTTTAACTCCATTATCTCATGATGAATTCTACCATGCTCAGTGCTACTAAAAGCTTCATTAACAGAGTTTCAAGCTAAATGGCAATGACATCCTAACCAATAATCTTTGGAAAGACTTGAAGAAGTAGACTCCAAACTGTACCAGATGCAGACCCTAAAGCATTTTTCAGAGCTCTGAAATGGGTTAAATGATGGATAAAGAGATTCAACAATCTTGAGAGTCCAAGTTTTCAAATTTACTTTAGTTTGTAGATTTTAATAAAAGCAATAATTAATATATACATATATATATGTTTGACAATTTTCATGGTTCAAAGTCAAGTTATTGAAGGTCCTTTTTATTCACTCAAAAGCCAAAAGTTTATAGTAATCAATAAATAGTGTGTCTCATTATAACTAGATCAAATAATATGAAGTGAAATAATATTACAGCATTACTTTCCAATCTTTTACATCTCAGAACCAGGAATATTTTAAGTGGGGGTTCAGACTCTAACAAAGGTACACACTTGCTCTTCCTAGGAAATGTGTCATTGGACTTCTCCCATCCACCCTCAAAATATCGAAACTGCTAATAGGACAAGTTCCCTGAGTGGCACAATGCTCAGACAGAGTATTTTGCCAGACAGAAAATGGCAGAGTCCTAGTCTGGGTCTCAGGAGACCCAGTCCTGCTGCAGCCTGGTGCATGACTTAAGGCAAATCGTTCAACTCCCCTGTCATAGCATTAATGTTAGCAGTAATGAGTATTTCTGCTATGCTAAAATGTAAAGGCTCCAGATCTGAACTTCCTGGGGCCAGGTGTTTCCTATCCGGTAAGATGTTTGCAGCAGAGAGAGGTTCAGAGCCTCTCTTCTTTGCCCTGGCATTACTCCAATGAGTCCAATGAATCTGAAGATCTAGGCAATGCTGCATAGGTAATGGCTAACAGAGTGAGGCTCCAGTCTCATTAGATGTCTCTACAGATTACCGTAACGCAAACAACATAGCATTAGACCATGAAAGAAGTCCATAGTATTCTACTTCTTTTGGAAAACAAACAAACAAACAAAAACATTGGTTTTAATGGACTTCATCTCAGCTCTTTGATCCTGCTTCCACAAACTCATCCTTGGTAGTTTTCAGTCTTTCTAATTCTATGGATATTGCAGGAAAGGAAAAAGGTGTTGTGTTCAGCCACTTCCAGGAAAGCAGGACTCATCACATGTAACGTATTTTTGGGAAGGCAAACACCATCACTCCAAACATCCCCTCTTCCTCCTTCTTTACACCAGTTTTTATTGCTGAGTATGATGCCACATGGTATGGGATATCCCTTTGGTCAGTGTGGGTCAGATGTGTTCCCTCCCTGTTCCTTGTGCACCCCCAGCCTCCTGGCTGGCAGGACAGCACAAGAAATAGAAAAGTCCTTGGCACCGTGTAACCACTGCTCTGCAACAACTAAAGATATTGGCATATTATCACCGCTATTTTTATCTAAAATCCAAAATACATCATACAAGCCTCTACAAAGAAAATTGACTCTATCCCAGCCAAAACCATGACAACAAACTATGTCCAAGCAGGTCTACCTGGGAGTGATTTAGTGATCCCTGGTCTACAAGCCTATGCCTCTTGCATCCCAACCTAATACAGGGCAAGACCTTGATCTCTATCAATTCCTGTTCTCACGCTGGTTTCTGGTTGAAGAGTCAGTGGGTATACAGTCTGGAAATAAGCACAGCCCATGCTAGAGGGTCAGTTTAATAGTCTCTAGCAATTACCATTGTATACATGGCAACTCTGTCTACTTAAGAAAGGATATTTAAGAAAGGACATATGGTGAAACAGTTATGGTACCAGTCTTGAGGCACCAGGAAACACTGAATACATGCTTTGCCAAAAACTTAGTAAGTCACATAAATTATACCTATTTAGGTAGATAGGTCATCCCCACACCCATTCCTACTAAAACAAACTGTATAGTCAACCTTTACATTTTCCCCAGCATCCATACAGCTCAAATGTGGCAGTTCTGCTGAACAGGTAAGTAGTAAGGGGGACATTGTGTTTAGATCCTTGTTCACCCCAGTGCTTCTGGGAATACACTTGGAAACCCTGGATGGAGTGAAGGGCTTGCAGACAGGGAGGTGAAAAATGTCTTCTCCTGGCCCACCATAGCTAGAGACAAGCCCAGGAGGAGAGCCCAAATAGATAGTGAAGGACAAGCAACAGTGTTAAAAACACCACTTCTGAGTTCCAGAGAACAAAAGTATGTCCAATTCATAATATTTTTACTTTTTTTTTCTAGTTTTACAGTCTAACAGTTGGTAAACAACTAAACTTCTCTTAGTTTAAAAACAAAATCTAATTTATTTTTGGATTTAGATTTGGTCTGCCACATTTGGTCAGTAGAATCACTGCTGATAACAACTAGCCTCTTGCTACTTAAATAAAAGAGTTTCACCATGCTTCATAATAATAGCACAATAAAGGAAAAAAAAATTAAAAAGTGAGATACAGTGATTCCTTGGAGGTTATACATGCAAATTGCACTGAATCCAAGCTACAGTTCAACAAGAAAAGCAATATTTTGGGACAACAGTTCTGCTTTTGTAATGAGCCTGTAAGATTCATTCCACTGAAATAGCTACAGGTATATTATACCCCATGAACTATTACAAAATTAAACTTCATAAGCAATATGCCAGTGCTTTGTGTGATGCATTTGCTAAAAGAATCATTCAATTTATCATGTTTTCCTGAAGCGTTATGAGACAAGGTCTTTGAATAAAACTCATTTCATTAGGCTACCTTGTTACATGGGAAGATAAGATCTACACTTGACTAAAGACATCATTCCATCATGCCCATAATCACCCTACCTGGAGAAGTAAACATTCAGGACCTTAGAAAAATGGCATTGCATTGCTTCACTAATGGTACTGAAGGAATACATTTAAAAAAAAAAAATCCAGGCAGACATGGTGAAAAATTATCTGAAAGCAAATTCAAGTACTCAGAAAACTCTTCTGTATGCACTGGGTGCAAGTCGTTCAGGCTGGGCATGCACCCCAGCTTGGGAACTTAGAAGGCAGCAGTGTGAGAGGACTATGTAACCATGGCTAAATATCAGATCCAGGGTTGCAATGCATGCCTTGCTTTTCCATTGACAGATTAAAAGGGATATCTTTTGAACATTATTATCCACACAGTTCTCATATGGATGCTGTTACATCGGCTGTAAAGACACATATATTTGCATAGCTTATATTGTTAAATATTCCTGAAGGAAATCTGAGATATAGTCCAAGCTGTGACACAAATTTGCAGTGTGGTTTTAGGTTTAACTTTTCTGTGTTTCAGTTTCTCAGCCAATACAGAGAAATCTGTTTATATATATCTGAAAGGAAGTTGTTGTGTTGCTATTTTAGAAGTCCTTGTGATGTGTTTTGATATCTGCAAGCAAATATTCAGAAGTTAGAAAATTTGAAATTTTGCAATTTTTTCCAGTTTCCCTTTGTTAAAATTTTACAAGGCTCAAACCTGAATATCTTCTTGTTTTCTGTGATGTGAGTGAGAAGTAGCTCCGGTAAAACCAACTTATTCAAACAGTCAAGGCAGAAGCAGAGCTCAGGTTTAACAAACTGTAGTGCCAGTTTCATATGAAAAGGTCCTGTGTCACCTCTGTGTCAGGTCGCATCACATTCAATATAGAAAACCCCCATTCCCCTAATTTCCCCAGGGTAAGTCAGCATCCCCAAAACCTTGAATGAAACATCATACAAGGCATACTCACGAGGCCAAGATCTTCCCAACTAGATTAACTGGCTGGCCTTTTGTATCAGGACTCACATCGACGGCCACACAATAATTTGGTGAGAAATGTGCAAACCTCTTTTTATTTTCCTGGTTTAATTTTCAGACAGATAAGTTCCTTGATGCAGCTAACTATTCAACTGCATGACTGCTCTGGCCAGCCCCAAACAGAAGAGATAAGAACACTTGTTTGAAAGGTAAATGGAGATGGGCTTCTATGGACTTATAAGAACTTGCTCTCCTGCAACCTTAAACAGCATTCTAGGTGTACAGTTAAATATGACTCTTTTTTTCCATTGCTATTTCACAGCTAAATAGTAAGTCTCCACCTTTTCCAAAAGCATTTTTCATTATGTGATGTTGCTGAACCCCTTGTCAAGAAACATCACAAACATGTCTTCTAAGCGAGGACAGTTTTCTGCTGAAAATATTTCTGGATAGAAAATTAAGAATATTTTCATTTCTTTCAGAATGATTTCATCCTGCATTGAAAGCAGGAATGTTTATTTATGGATATCAATTTTTTGCTTTTCCATATGTTGTGGGTTTGTTGTTTTGTTTTGTTTTGTTTTGTTTTCATTTTCACATTCTTCTCCTCTTCTTCCTTTATGTCCTTTTTTCTGATTTGTCAGTGGGGGAGAAAGTATGGGAAAGGCAAAGGATTCTCCTTTTTGTGGAAAAAAAAAGTCTGCATGAGATAGTATTTATCACAAATATGTTGCCATTTTTCTGCTGAAAATGAACATTTTTCAGCTACTGTGTCTCAGTAAACAAGCAATTAAAAAATCATGCTATTTGATCAACTAATCCTAACACCTTAGTTGTGAGATACTTTCCTACCCCACTGAGGGTGACTGTCCCCACTAATAAATACATTTCACTCACTGAAGCTGCAGATGAAATCTCAGATGTATTTTCTTGTCTTTGACTTCCACCCAATCCTCACACAAATTCATGTTCCAGACCGAAAAGTTCCTAGCAACAAAGTTTCTCCCTTACAATCATTGTAAGGGTAGGCTATAATTCTGTTAATGGTAAGTGTATTTAATCCTTATTGCTACCCATCCTGGTGTTCATTATATGGATTTTAGATTCAACAATGCATATGTCAGCCGATGTGAGAATCTGTCCTGGAAATTCTAAATCGACTCCAATTTCAAAATAGCCAGTGAGAAGTGAACTTTTTTTGAAGTCCTTGTTTGATGAGGTGTTTGAAGGAAATGCATTCCCTCTGTCCCAGCTAAGCTATCAGCATCCAGGGAGAAGCAAAGGATGAAAAAACAAGAGAGCAAGCTCCTTCAGAGAGACGCATACTTCGCTGACGGTAGGATTTGGACTCAGCACAAAGAAGAGGCACAGGGACAGAGAGTTTCCATTTACACAGGTCAGCGGTGTGTCAGGGAGCTGTTAAAGGCACTTTGTCTAGACTGTATGTCCTTTGATGAAGAAATTCTCTTTTTGCTATAAATATCTGTTCAGTACTTTGCTGTGGGTTTGTGACAGGGATTTCACCAGGATCACCACTCTCACATAAGGCACATATTCAGCTGAAAGACTCAGAAATATGATCTTTAATGTCAGGAACCAAAGAAAGTCAAAGCTCTAATAAGCATAGGCACAACACGGTTTACTCACAAAGCACTTAGTTTGTCAGGAATACCACATAAACTCTGGGTCAGTGAGAAGATGGCTCTGTCCTAAAGTCCTTCTTCAGACACCACCACTGATGGCTATTTCTAAAGCACCGAGGGAAGGGAATAACATTTTAATGTTCACTGATGCCTTGGTGTAGGTTAGATAGGTTTCAAAGACCATACTCCTCTCATTGTCAAGATCCTGATTTGTGAAAGGAAAGAAAACATAAACAGACCAACAGAAAATGAAATGGGAACAGAACAAGGGGGAAAATAATGAAGAAATTTGAAGGGAAAATAACCTCCTTGAAAGTGCTTTCCAACTTTTTACAAGTTACAATCCCCAAAACATTTTTGCAGTGGTACTGTTCATCCTTGCATAATGAATTCAGGACTATTAACAATAGGTTTGATTTTCTTAGTTACCTTTTGTCATTCCCTTAGAAGTAGTCCTCTGACCCTCAGGGTCCACTGGAAACCACTGTGACAGTATAATTATGATATACTAAGTATGAAGGGACAAATTTTCAAAGAGCAGGGCTGGAATTTCACTTTGTAAATGCAGGTAATAATATTCAGAGTAACACAATTATATCCAAACATGGCTTGCTTAGAAAATGTAGGGACATATAATTTCTTAATCATTTGCTGTAAATGTCTTTATACAGGAACAAGACCTTCGTACCAAGGATTCTTTTTTACTCCCATGCTGAACCCTGCATCTGCCTGTCTTGCACTTGGCAGCGTTATATAATTTTAAGTTAAAAACTAGCCATATGATATCAGGCCATATCCTCAGCTGGAGTAAATCAGCTCTGCTGAAGCAACAGATCTGTGTTGATGTACACCAGCTGAAGTTCTGGACAGTTTTTCAAAATAAAAGCACTTTGAAGTGACCCAAACTACAGCCTCCTAACAACCCTGTACAACAGATGAATGTAAATCTCACGAGTCATTGCAAGATGCTGATCTCCCATTTCAACTGAAAATATAGCCATCACAGAAGTGATGTATTATGTCTCACTTTTATTCTCTGGGAGGAGGGTGCAGGTGAAGGGAAGCAAAGGGCAGCAAAGGGTCTGGGTCTACAGTCTGTTTCTGAAACTGCCAGGACAACAAGGCTGTAGGTGTCAGCTTACCTCTGGTTCATGCTGTCTCACACAATCAGCCCGACCCAGGTGAAGGTCATGTCTCTGTCACTTGCCACTTCGGAGTCATTTACATTTATGTGTAATTGTTTTTTGAGTGTGCATGTGTTCAGAGGAGCTGGATGGCTTGGGAATTGGTAATAGGATATCAGAGCCTGTCACCAAAAGGCCACTAGTTCAAAACCAGAGCAGTTGTACAAGCAGCCAAAAGGCGCTAACTTTCAGAGAGCTGCTCAGTGGCTTAGATGAAATGAGTTGATGATTTCAGCCTAAATCTCCCTGGACATGTGTCCCTATTACAAAACCGCTCTGTCGCTGCAGCTGTCAGAAAGAACACCTTGTGGATATTGTCAACTGAAAGGTCAAGGACTGATGGTGTGAGTGTGCAGATGACTCCTTCCTTTCACCCCTAGCAGCTTGTTTTCTAGGAGTCGGAGACATGCTGCTGGAACAGTGTTGAAAATGCCACCCAGCTGCTGCCCTTGCTGGTCCCGTTCTGGAGGTTAAAGCATGACATCAGACCCATGGATGCTAAATCTCATGCCTTTCAGAATCATTTAAAACGCTTGAATGAAGTGCTGTGAAGACAGTAATAAATAAACATGCAGAGAGAGCTATAACAGGCTTCGAAAAAAAGCATTTGCAAACCCTATGGCTCACTACACCTCTCTTACTAAATTTCACTGACAATGCCAGCAGGTGCCTGGTGGCAGAATTACTGATTTGTATTTATTTTTTCCCTAGCATCTATTTTATCAAGTGCTCTTTTTTTTTTTTTTTTTTTTTCCCAGTAGCTCTGTAGGATTTATGCTCTTTACTAAGCACCTGCTTCTCACCTAGGAAATAATCACTGCTTCAGGTCTGTCTGCCTCGCTGAGGGACAGAGAAAAGGGATGGAGGGCCAAAGTACCTATTCAGCTACCAAGAAATCCACTATCACAGAAAGCCGTAATTAGGATGCTTACCCTCAGCAGCACAAAGTAAGGGATGAAACATCCTGAGCTGCAGCAACAGCCCAACCCCAAGTCATCCTACACTGCACAGCACTAGCAGAATCCCAGTAAGGCATGACAGATGCAATTTGTTGGGGTTTTCACTGCGCTCCTCTCCTCCCTACATAGCCCAGACTTTGACGGGAGCAGGCTCACCTCCACCTGCATGTGGGGATGTCTTAAAGTTCAAGCATTTCTCACAGAGATTGTAGGCATATCTTCAAATTGGGTAGATAAGATAGCAAAACAGCCATTAATCCATGACAGCACAGAGTTCAAAATCTGCTAGCCCCTGAAGTATATACCCCGTTACTTGTTGTGGTTGTTATTACAGCCAGCCCTGAGTTACCTGCTGCTCTAGCTCTGCAGTTATTGGTGTGTGAGATGAGTAGATAAAAAACATCATGGATCTGTTTGTAGGAGCTGCAATCAGCTCTGTAGTCTGAACTACCCCTGTAGTGGCAGAGATGGGGCTTTATGCTCTTGAGGTACTGAAAGGAAATCCAAGCCATGTGCTCCTCAGACCTCAGGAGAACTCGGTCATGAGTCAGAGCTTTGTATCTGATCTCATTTCAAGTAAACAGTCACATCACAGAGTTTCCTGTAACCTCAGAAATATCCTTCCTGTGCCCACAACTGACCATTTAAGTTCTACCACACTTTGGGTCTCAGAGAAAGTAAAAAGACAAAAATATCTTTCTTGTCCATTGCCTGGAGAAATTTCCATTTCTTCATTCTTCCATGCTTGTTTGTACACCTGCACAGATGATCAAACACTTCAGACTTACAGAAACCACCAAAAGCTGAAACATATGTACTGTGGCAAAGCAGATGGGTAATGTTATTAACCAAATCTGGTATCTGGAAGGAGCTAGCAAGCACCTCCCCTTCTGAAAACAGAAATTAAAATTGTTTCCTGTTTTTGGTGACTAGATGAGCCCAGGGTTACACAAAATTACCCGAGGCAGTTAATAGCACAAAAGCAATCCCAACAGCAACCACTGGCAGAAGCAGCTGGGTCCCATTCTTGTTGAAAGCCCCAGCTTCTAAAGTGTCTACTTGTTTGCCAAATCACTTCTTGACAGCTCAGGGGCTATCTAATTAGAGACTGGTTTAGACTGAAGTGGATTTCCTGATCACAGTTTTCTCAGTTTTCACAGTTTCTCAAACTGGCATCATTTTCTTCTGTGGCTGATATATAGCATTGTTTGGTCACTTGTCCATGGTCACTAAATCTTCACTACAGAACTATTTTGGGGCTATTGCATATTGCACTTTATATCATCCTATTTCCTATTTGTTTGCTGAACAAACACCTCCAATAGGTGTCTGGGGGACGTTTATTAGTGTCCTTTGTATTACAGTAGCCTGTACAGAGCTTCATTAAGCATTGTTCAAACATGGAGCAAAAGAAAGTCCCAGTTCTTACACTTCACATGCCAGAAGCTTAGAGAATCACAGTGAGTAGCCCTGGTTTAGTGCACTGCACAGTGGCAGAAGCAAGGAAAGGCCAAAAGGCTCCTGATACCTCCTCACTCCTGAAGCTCATCCATGCCACTGAGTCTTCCTCTTCCTGAAACCTCTTCTCCTGCTTGTATTTTGTTAGTCTGTAGGAAGTATAAGTCACAGAATCACAGAATGGCTGAGGTTGGAAGGGACATCTGAAAATCATGTAGTCCTACCCCCCTGACAAGCAGGATCACCTAGAGCACATTGCCCAGGATGGCATCCAGGTGGGTTTTGAATACCTCCAGAGAACGAGATTCCACAACCTCTCTGGGCAACGTGTTCCAGTGCTCTGTCACCCTCACAGTAAAGAAGTGACCTCTCATATTCAGTCAGAATTTCCTGTGCTTCAGTTTGTGCCCATTGCCTCTCGTCCTGTCGCTGGGCACCACTGAAAAGAGACCAGCTCCATCTTCTCGACACCCTCCCCTCAGATATTTATACATGTTTTATATATGTAATATATAATGTATATATATATTAACATATATGTTGATGAGGTCTCCCCTCAGTCTTCTCTTTTCCAGGCTAAACAGGCCCAGTTCTCTCAGCCTGTCCTTGTATGGCAGGTGCTCCAGTCCTCTCGTCACCTTTGTAGCCCTCCTCTAAACTTTCTCCAGTAGTTCTGTGTCCCTCTTGTACTTGGGAGCCCAGAGCTGGACACAGCACTCCAGGTGTGGCCTCACCAGGGCACAGTAGAGGGGGAGCATCACCTCCCTTGACCTGCTGGCAGCATTCTTCCGAATGCAGCCCAGGATACCACTGGCTTTCTTGGCCACAAGGGCATGTTGCTGACTCATGGTCAGCCTGGTGTCCATCAGGACTCCCAGGACTCTCTCTGCAGAGCTGCACTCCAGCAGCTCAACCCCCAGCCTGTACTGGTGCTTATTCCTCCCTAGGTGCAGAACCCTGCACTTACCTTTGTTGAACTTCATGAAGTTCCTCTCAGCCCAACTCTCCAGCCTGTCAGGGTCCCTCTGAATGGCAGCAGAGCCCTCTGGGGTATCAGCCTCTCCTCTGAGTTTTGTGTCGTCAGCAAACTTGCAGAGGGTGCACTCGGTTCCATTGTCCAGGTCGTTGATGTGTAAGTTCAACAACACTGGACCCAGTACTGACCCCTGGGGGACACTGCTAGCTACAGGCCTCCAACTAGACTCCACACTTCTAGACTGTACTTCTAGATTTCTAGAAAAGCTGCAAAAAGGGAAGTGCATAGGGAATTTTGATAAGGGGAAACTCCCTTTCTCTCTTTCCTGCAGGTGTTTGAATACTTGCAGTAGCATAGACAGCTGAGTTGCCTATTTCACCACCATGTCTGGCTCCAATGCCAATGGAGCTATGGCCACAGACAGCAAACCAACACTCCATACACCTCCAGCTCATAACCTCCTCTTGCCAATGCTGCATGCATGCGGCCCTTCTGTCTCCTACTGCCTGAAAGTTACTTTGTGCTGATTATCTTTCTGGAGGCAGCTGTGTTTAACTTTGGGTGGGTTTTGAAGGACTAGGGATCAGTCATTTTCACATTTCTTAAGCTTGAACAAACTTCGAAAATCCACTGGTGGGAGGTTCTACGTGATGTTTATTACCTGAACATGAAAAGTGTTTATCTAATTTCTGTAGTCACCTGCAGTTAAATGCAAGTGCCTGCCATAGGCATGAGTCTACCTTTGCAATTTTCTACCTTGTAAGGCATGAAATCCTTGGTGCTCGCATGCACACGTGAGTGTTTGAGCACATACTTGCTTTATTACAAAGCAAGAAACATCACTGGAAACAATGACATGCCTGTTAGTCGGCAACTGGCAAGTTAGAAAACTGCAGCAAAACATTCTCCTCTCTAATTCAAACAGACAGTTGTGTATTCTTTTTTCTCCATTGTTTTTTACTTAATTTATCACAAAGGTGAGCACAACAAATATCTGAAGTAGCTGAATGGTGGGTTTATCACATTTGACTGCTAACTCTTTGATAAAGTTGGCTGGTATATGGTTTAAAATAGTAGACATGAGTTAAAGCATCTATCCACTCACCACTATAGGTGGTGGTGAAAGTTTGTTCAAATTTCATGAAAAAAATGTGGGTCTCACTTGTGGTGGATGCTTGCCAACATATCCCAAGCCCACAGCTACCTAGTTAGCCTGTTTTGAGAAAGAGAGGAAGGAATGAAAGAACGCATACAAGTTGGGTAAGGCTGAAGCATGAAAAGGGATCTAACTTTTCACCTGATTGAAAACTTTCAGGTGCTGAAGATTCTCTCAGCAGCTCCTCATTTTCTGGACCCCTGAGGGCCAGGTGCACAAATTAGTCCAGTATTTCCTGCTGCAGCAGGATTTCCTGGATGGTTCCAGCCCCAGGTAGGTACCAACTGGCCAGGTATTCAAACGGCTACTCACATTGTATATCAAAATCTTTGGATGAACTTGGCCTCACTTATCCTGAAATGTTGTGACACTGATATGTGCAGGTGGGATTTACTTATCTATGTATAACCATGACCAGGGCAGAGCTTCCCAAAAACTAATGCTGAAAGGAAGTTGACCATTTAGGAATTGAAAATTGTCTTTTCCCTTACTCCGGACAGAGGAAAGCTGTTTGGTTTAGGTTCTCTTCAAGTAATGAATACATGTTGCTTTCACTTAATTGGAGTTCATAGTAATAGCATTGTATCAGAGATTTTGCCTAGCTGTGCTCACACACAGTGAAGGAAATTGCAAAGTCATATAGCAAAATATTATAGAAGATAGGTACAGCCTGATAGAGTGAACTGGCAATGGATCAGCTAAGCTGCACAAGTACACTCAGCTAGAAACTGGCAGATGGCTTAATTCAGGAGTGTATCAGTAATATTATCAGTAATTGTCAGCTTTGAGTTAAGATAAGATGAACAACAATATCATGCTATTGTGAAAGAAGCAAGCAGTGTACTGGGCTGTATATAAAAAGAAATACTGCTCATAAGATGTATGTTCCCTTCCCATCAGCAGGCAGGCCACCACAGGAGTCCTTGTATTCAAGTCAGGTACTGCAGGAAGGTATGATTTACGGCAGAACAAAAATAAGTAAAAGTCTAGAGGACTCAACCTGCAACGAAGGAAAGATTGAAGGGATTGGAATTATTTAAGAAATAAATTTGAGAAGAAACTCACTGATAGTCTTCAAGTATGTAACTGATCTGCAAGAATAGAATGATCTCTTCCTCATGCCTATGTTTGATAACTCATCAAATTTTGGATTAAAATAGTAAGTGGCTATCTAGATCTTGATCTTGATCTAGAAGCTTTCTAACAATGAAGACCTTTGAGCACCAACACAGACAGCCTGGCAAGGCCATGATGTTTGCGTCACTGCAGCTTAGACAAAAATCCTCCAGAATGAGAGAGAACCCAGCGACCCAGCCCAGGGCAGGAGGCTGGACCAGACGGCTTCCTGAGATCCCTTCCAGCTCTATGATCTCCTGGCATCTCAGAGCAAGTAATGCATGCTTCCAGTATTACTCACCTACTTCAGCAAACCTGTGGGTTGGTGCACACAATGCCACTGCTCAAATACATTTCTGGAACAGTGCTGCCATAGCCTCCTGTTTCTGACCATGCTGGTCAGCCAGACATCTGTGAATGTAGAGGCAACCAAAATTCACATCCCAAAGCCTCCCTGCTGTTCTACAATATTACACGTAGGGAAAACAACATTCAAAGGACGTAGTCTAGATGGATAGTGAGCACAGAAGTGTGGTATCCATGGTACACAGGGGAAATATTCATATCAGTATGGTGAAGGTTTCAAAAGATTTGAAGGAAAGGCACCGTCTCTCTGCTTTTGTTAGAGAAATAACAGTCAGAGTTGGTTAAGTAATTAATGATTAATAAAAAATTATTTATGTGTTCTAAGTCAACCAAGGTGTAAATGGTATTGAATTGGTTATTTCTTGTAAACAGAAAGTAAGCATTTGGGGAGCTAGTAATAAAAGGCTTTCTGTCACGCTGTGTTCACTAGCATTATCATTTCTTCTGCTCTCTGTTACTACGACAGTTATTCTGGGCTGATACTGAGAAGATAATTTAACAACAAGGTGTCTCAAGACCTAATTCCCTAATTTTTCTCTGTCTGCTTTTACACTGTGGGATGTGCATAAAAACAAAACAAGTTTCTGTTATGAACGAAGAAAATACGCCATACAGCATGGTAGCGCTGTTAGGAAAACAAGTCACTTAAATATTAAAATGGACTTCCACACATGGTCTTACTTCTGGACAAGAAGCAGCCAGCTGATATGAATGTTTGCAGTTTACTCACACAATAGGAAGTTTCTGGAGATACTCCTGCAGAGAAGTGACTAACAGGCATAGCAGAACCTCCTGAGATAAAAAGAAACAAACCCAAACTTTCATATGCAAAACTAATCCAAAATAAACTGTTCTCTAGGGCTTATAAATATTTAACTTTTCCTCTTTAAAATGTTGCCTAGCCTTGATGAAGGCTGAGACCTGAGATTTTTTCCAGTCTTACATCTTACCTTTCCTATATTCCATGTTTCTTTTTCTCTCTGACTTTTCTACATGTGACATTAACCAGATGTAGGAGAAATAAAATGTCCTCAAGAAAAGGGTTAATGTTTGCAGGACTTGCTATTTGATTGAAAGCATAAATAAAGCCACTCCCCAGCTAGGCTACAAATCTTTAAGTATTTGAATCAATACTCAAATCTTTGAATTACTTACTGTATGACTGCCTGGGATTGCAGGGGATTGAGCTAGGTGACCTTGTGAGCTTGTTTAATATAATGGTTGTTTCTATAAATGATCGTTCAAACAAACCAAGTAGAACCTACAAACAGATGAGATTTGCCCATCAGGAACCCAAATGTATTTCTTCATAGGACAATACATGCTATTTTTCAACAGTCAATTCCATGAAAAGAAATACACTTTATGATCTATGAGACCAATAAAAACTAATTCAGCTTGAAAGATGAATTTCAGTTTTTAAATAATTCCAGTGAAATGAGTGTGAAAGACCTACAGATCAAGAATTATTCATAGAAATTATTTAGACAATAGTTTCAAATAACCAACAAATGTGAGAAAACTGCAAGCTATTAACACACTATTCTCATGCCAGAAGAGGGGCGGTATATGAAATAAATTATTCAATACAAAGAATTTTATTGCCCAGTTTTACTTCAAACAGTGTTTTACCAGGAACACCTTTTCTGTGGATCAGGTCACTGATGCAATGTTTTCAGTAGGGCATGACATACAGAAGACATTCACTTGAATTGGTCTGTATAAAAGAGGCACAAAAATTCAACACCTAAATTCAGGCATGACTTTTCCTAGAACCAATTTGTAGACAGCAGAGAGGGAGAGATGCTGCCTCCGAGGACTATTTGCAACATCTAGTTTGGACTTGTATTCTGGTTTGCCATCTGGAAGAGACTGTAGAGAGAAACATGATTCTAAGCCTCTAATTTAGACACATTAGGGGCATAAAGTGAAATACAGAGAATACTTATATCATCCTGCAGCAAACACTGGATAGTGGCCAACAGGGGAAATTCCCATATGCACGAGAGCACAAAGAACCAGTCTGCAAAGGACTAGCACCATGCACACAGTGCTACCTGACTTTCAAGCAAGTAATCTCAACAGAAAAGTCTCTTGGCCCTCTTCTGGGGAGGACGGCAATTCTGAAAAGTTACTGTCTAGGTAAAACAAGCACCAGGGCACAGAGATACACAACAGCAGGAACAAAATCCCTCATCTACTCATAGGTAGAGATGGAGTGACTAGGAATAGCAGCGTTCTCCAAACCATTAAATGTTTATGTGATAGAGATGGAAGCATTTCCTTCCTGGCCAGACTTTCTGGCCTTCCATTTTCCATTTGATGTTCCTTCTACACTGCCAACACAGGCTTGCTGTGATGTGATTTTTGTAGAAAGGAAGACCGAATGGACTACCAGATCTTACCTATTGTCTTGTGTTCCTTATCACACAGACCTGCTTTGCTGCTCTAGCCATGACTGGAAACATGAAGTGAGTAATTATGCAGAATTCACTGGTGATACTTACTCCTCCAGTCTATGCATCTATTGTTGGCAAAACTATTTGTCCTTGACAAGTTTTGTCAGTTAAAAGCCATACTGTTCTTTGCCCAAGAAGAGCTGTCACGACAGCATCTTGGCCAAATTTCATTAATGATGCAACACCAAACACTTCCTGCAGATTGCTTGAAGGGATTGTTCTTACCCAATTCCTGCCTTAAAATGGCATAGGAGGTTGCTCCGAAGTGTTAAGTAAATCCCTACATTTACCCCTTGACTTTTAAGTAGTGAGATACTTTCCTTTCACTTCCAGTTTTAGGACAAATCCATCATGATAATGGTCCAAGAACACCAGCTCTCTCTCCTATACAACCCAAGATGGTATAAATCCCTTGAGGATAACTGGCATTTTGAATTAATGTCTTTCGGTCAAGAAATCTCACAAAACCGTTGCCCTGTTTCAGAACTACCCAACTTGGTTGTACACCTCAGCTTCAAACCTGGACTTTAAAACAGACCTTAAACCTGACATGGAAATTGCTTCCAATTTCTCCTTCATATGCAGCCTGGTTTTTATTTTCCACAAACCAGTTTCCTCTTCTTTGCTAGTTGGATCTGCAAACGCTTAAAGAGGCACCTAAAATTTGCTCACCAGGCTCAGCTTAGCTAGAAACAGATTAGGCACAAAGGAGAAAAATCAACCCTTTATTTTCCAGAAAGATTTTCTTGCTTAAGCTGTCCAGGAAAGGTGGGGTGCAGGCTCCCAGCCCTGCCACCCACAGCTGGGACTATGGCAGAAGGGATGTTCATAGTCCCCAGCAGAGAAACATTTAAAGGCATTTAAGGCACCCTATGAGCAGCAGCTGGAGATTGCAGCCAAGGCAGCTGTTGCAGTATGTGGGAAAGGGGACTGCAGATTAAGACAGACAAGTCAGCTTAAGGGAGCATTTGGACTGAGTTCCGAGTATAGACACCCCTTCTCCACTGACAGCTGTGCCTAAGGAAGGACAGTGGAGCATGCACTTGCTCCAAAGCCCAAGACGCACAAAAGGGAAGCAGAACAGCTTCTCAGACTTGCCAGCAAGTGCTGTTACTGTCTTCAGACCCTCGCCAGACCGTCATTAGGGAGCACCACATGTGTGTGGCAGACATCACACCAGACACAACTGTTGGCAGCCCCATGCAAATGGAAGGCCAGTGTCGGTCCTCCAGTGCTTAGCTGGGAAGGGATAAAAAGAGAGGAAACTCCATTTGAATGCCAAATACACACTCAGAGACACTTATCTTTGGAGTAGAGTCAGGGCAGGAGCTTACAAGAAGTCTTGTGTCTCCTTTCCCTCTCTCCCCTGGAGTAATACCTTGCTGTTGTGGGTTTATGTGCTTCTGAAAGGCCCGAGAATGAACAAGGCTTGGAATCTCTTTTTGCACAACAACAGTCTTTCATAAATCCAGAGGTGAACACTTTCTGCCTCTGGCCTGTGTTCCCACACCTTGCCTTTGCACACATGCAGAGGCAGAGCCTGGGACTGTACCACTGAGGAACAGTGGCTTCCAAGATAGATGGACAGCTGATCTGGGAAATGCAGAGAAACCTGAGTATAAGCTAATGTGCCAGGTCCCAAAGAGTTTTTCCACCCATTTTCCAGTCTGGAGCCTGGACATAATTCAGATTCAAAGTCTGGACTTAGTGAGAGCGCTGAGCTCAGAACTGTGTGCTTGGCATGTCCCTGGCCACCCTCCCAGGGCTTTCAGCAATAGCACAGGCCACATGGACAGGTCAACCATGAGGGGCCTTTACTGCTCAGCGTGCTGTGGGTTTACAACAGAATACCTTTTTGCACACTTTGGAGGGTTTAAAGAAAATCCCACAGTTGAGCTCAACTGTGCAGATGCACAGAGCACATCTGACCCCAGATGAGCATCCTGCACCTGTGGGACTTCCACAAGGCCTATGGAAAGTAACCTGCCCCCTCTGTACTTATCCCTTGGAAGGAACACCTCAAATCCATGGAGCTTGTTACTTACTTTATCCCCATTGCTGCTTTCCGTCTCAAGAAAGCAGGATGTAACCCTGCTTTATAAGCAGTAATTTGCAAGTGTACAATGCCAAGATCAGCACTGTGTTCCTCTCACAAGGGCGGAGACTTTCATATTTGCTGCAATGGATGAGACATAGCTTCCCAGTTAAAACAATTTGGCAGGACTCTGCCTAGTAACGCTGTCATCGACACAAAAAAAAATCTGTTTGATTTGATACCAAACTTTTAATCTACTATATTAACAACACTTTTATGCTCCTCCGTCTTATAATTTGGCACGCCAGTAGCACTGAGAAGCCGCGAAGTTCCTGTTGTGCTAGATACTATTCAAACACATGGCAAACTTTCCCTGCTTGCCTTCAGGCCTGAAGTCAGCGATCAAAAATACTGCATTAATTTTCCGGTCTCAGAATTCCTCCCAAAATACTGCAGTATGTTATTGCACTGTCTGGAAACACCCCAAAAGCATGCAAGAAAATTGCTCAGCGTTACGGTTCCCCACCTTTCCTGTAAAAAGCCAGTGGTTATTTATGAGGAGGGAATCACATTTAGACATATTGCATGGTGGCAGTGCTCAGTCCCCCTGCTCCAAGTGCAACCAGTGTTGGTGCTGGTACTCTCCATCACCAGGTGAGTTATTGCTCCATTACAAGCCTGAACCCGGAACTCCATTCAGACTGCAGCAATAACAAGACAGATAGGTCTTTATGAAATCCACACTATTAACACTATTTGTTTTGCCATGAGTTGACAACTTTAGTAAATTGCTCATAATTGGCTATCAAGGAAAAAACACAGCTCTGTTCACCATTATTATGGTATTGATTTTCAATAATTGCTTTTTTTGGGGGGTGGGGGGTGGGGAGTGCATGCATCACTTTTGTGTCATAATAGAGCCTACAAAGAAACTGGCTGTGTAGGTCTGCTCTACGTCTGGAACTTCACTGTGACAAAATAAAATAAAATAAAATAAAATAAAATGCACACTAGAAGACTCTGAAGCAAAGATTTATTTTTTCTTCTCTGGCGTTATATTTTAGCATTAAAAGAAAAGAATGGAATTAACCATGTAGCTAAACATGATGGTAACCCTGTAGGATATTCGTGTTAGTCAAAGGCTGAAATACATTAACATTAAAAAACTCCATAGGGTTATTTTAAATATTCATTAGGAAATTTACAAGCTTTGGTGTAATGGCTGAGGACTCCAGTGTTCTTATAATTGGAAGCCAGGCCAGTGGAAACTTTTCCAGTCATGGGAAAAAAATGTGGCCCAGTTTTTTTTCCTATGTTAGAGACTCTTGATTATGCTCTCTAAATATTAATCCCCTTAACACATCCACTCATACATATACCTGATATTACAGTATTGTTGTGCTGCATCGTTCATTATCAGCTCTTCTGCTTGATGTTCGTTTTTTTTTTTTCCCTTCTTTTTTTTTTTAAAATATGCAATCATGCCCATGGCCCAAAATACAGCACACTCCTTTTTTCAAATTAAAGGGACAATGTTGCTGGGAAAAATGTAAAGAGTGTATAGTGTCTCTCAACAGGTAAATGATTCAGAAAATTTGCTGACAAGCACAATCATTTAACATAAACACAGGAAAACAGACAGAAATCCTATTTAGAGATGACTCACTCAAAATTCAATTAGCACAAGATTATGAACTAATCTAGGAAAAGAAGGAGTATTTCTGGCACTTTTTCCTCTTTTTATCTCTTTTTTTTTCTTTAATATATCATTTTTAAGCTATAAGCTAGCACAAAAGTCAGCATTTGTTCAGTTTTCTGGCCTTCCGTTTCTGTGGGCACAGGAGAACTGCCTGAATTCTTGCTTCCTCACTTTCTTGTTCTATAGATGTCAAACGATCACCATGAAAGACTGGGAAAGGAGAGTTCTGAAGATTTACCCCTCCCAGGAGATCTTTGCCCAGATTTGCTATAAAACTCAGTGTAATCTTTGATCTTCCAGTGACTTGTACTCTTCTCTGTTACTTGAAACCCAGCATTATTATTAAGCTTAAGTAGATTGCTTTAAACTTCTAAAATATTTACTCTCCTGCCTCCCAATGGGATGTTAACAATAAAAAATAGCGAGGGCTTCTACATTTGTTTTTACTTTACATAAACGAATTAAGCAGTCTCTACTAGACTCGTTTAGACCCGCAATAATGTAAACTGAAGCAACATAAAAGAGCCTCCACATCCATGTTTACAGAATAGAAATCCTACAGTTTTTGGAGGGAGAAGTTTAGAGAAGGTGCCTAACTCATCTTTAGTCTCTCGTCTGTGAACAAACCTTGATAGGCCTCTCTGTTCATAAGGGAAACGTGTGACACTAACAGCTTCGTTGTTTGCTTTTGTATTTTTTCAAGTGAGTTCAAAGGACTCACTTGATTGTATCCCTTCCCCCTCCCCCACCCTTCATCCTTCATAACCATTGTTTAATGAATTTTTATTAGAAAAGCATGGCTGCACTTATGAAAAAAAAAAAAATCTGTCTTTGAAACCAGGAGAAGAGTGTGTTTTCCCTGGCATTAGCCTGTTAGTTTTTAATATCAGGTTTGCACTGGAGTTGACTCCTGGTGCATTTTGGAACCATAAGCCAACAAAGTGAAGCTAATGGGAAAGGAAATAATACAGGAGAAAAGAGCCCCTTTTGAAGTGTGGGCAGGAAATCTGCACAACTCTCCTCCTCCTCCTTCTCCCTCCTTCTTCCCCTACCCCCATTCCATGCAACGTCCTCCTCTCCTCATAAAGAATGTCTCTTGCTTGCTTTTTGTTTAGAGGATGGGATCAAGCAAAAACGCCAGCTTAACTACAACTTCTTAATTAGCAAAACTTCTGAGAAAAGTGTTCCTTGGTGTAAAAAAAAAAAAAAAAATTCAGTAAACATAAGGAATGAATATGCCAAAGATTCAATGTTTTAGTTCTGGACAAGGAAAAAGTTGCCTTTCACCAAGCTTTCCACTGCAATATGCCTCCCATAGAGCCTCTGAAAACCAACGATGTGCACAGCACTTCTTGGTTCAGTGAAGATGCTGGAGCATGTCATTGGTGTCTCAGAGACCTACTCACACTCTATTGTGTTAAAAACATGAAGAAAAAATTACAGCCAGAATCACCTCCAGCTCTTCATACTAGTGATGCAAAGCATTGCCAGATTACAGTAATTGATTTAATCCCAGCTGTTTACTGTAGCGCATTCTCTGATGGCAGCCCTCAAGAAGCTCAGTTTGTTTTGTATAACTGTGAGAAGTCTAGAGTAATGTTGGTTTTCCCTTGTCATTTTCTCTTAGCTATAGCTTCGGTGTTTCCTGGAAAAACAAATGGTCAGTGGGAAACTCTCAAATTTAGAATTTGGAGGTTTGCCTACTTTGCCTACTGAGCTACCTACATTGTCACAGACCTTCTTATGACACTTGGGTAAGTTACTTTATCTCAGATACTCAACTATTTCATGGAAATTGGACTTTAAAATATCTTTGTGATTTATTTTGCAACACTGCAGCCTAGAAGGCCAGCCATAATCACACCTTCTTATCATAAAGTACCTGGGGTCTGAACATGAAAAAGGCAGTGGATATTGCAGCCCTATGAATCAAGTATCAAGAGACTTGAAAAAGAAATGCAATGGAAAGTGAAAGAGATCACAGATTTAAAAAAAAAAAAAAAAAAAAAAAAGAATAAGGAATCACTGCATTTCTCTTGTCCACTATCTTTCAACTCAAAGGCTATGATAATGGAAAATGATATTAAAAAGAGCCGTGGAAATGTCTAAAAATGAAATAGAAAATGCTAGGAATATAACATATGCCAATAATCAGGGTTAGTTTTGTCCCACAGTGTTCCAAAATGTCATACTAGAATCTGTTTTCATCAATGTTAGAACTCCAGCATCTTGTTTTAACATAAGCCAATATTTCCCTGGACATACCATCTAGGGCTGAGTCACCTGTAACATTTCTTGTCTGGCAGAGCAAAAGCAGAGCAAAAGCATGGCTGGGACATCACCTAGCCAGTTACTGGGTGTGTGGTGTTCACATGCAGGAAATACTCTATGAACGTGATGTATCTGTAGATCAGGGGATGCTGGAAGCAACTCTGCTGCAGTTTCCAGTGATACCTGGACTCCTAGCTGTATTAAGCACAGAAGAAATGAATGAGATCAGAGGATGGAAGGTAACTTCCTCCAAATGTTGCAGTCTTTCTCAAAACCAATTCTTTCATAGCACTAATGTTATAGGCTTGTTTATCAAACTAGGTAAGAATGTTTCTCTCCATCGAGAGGGTGAGTGAGACTTTAGGAGATAAATCTGTGCTATTTCTTATTTGTCATGTTTGCTGATGATAAGAGAAGGTTGATAGAACAGGACACAGCAGAGTTGCTGAAATATTCCTCTATCCATTATGAGATATTTGTCAAATTATTAATATCAGAATCCAGTTGTACACATTTCATCAAGGACCGAACATGTCTACACACTACTGGGATAATAGAAAAGTCTCTAACAGCCTATCCAGAAAGTGTGTTAGGTAAACAGAATACTACATACTTTACCTTGCCACATGCTTTTATGCTTCTTCATAAAAATGTCATTACACAGTAGTTGTGTGGTGTTTTTTAAAGTCAGGGCATTGAAATAGCATTGATTTTCTTCTGTAGTAAGATATCCATGTCATAGTTACCCTGAATTCCCATTAAGGCTCATGAAAAGAAAATGGGCACTTCCAAGACCCAACTCATTTCCTCCAAAAGCAGAAGCCATATGAATCACATCCTAAAAGTGCTTATTTCCATCACCTATGGAGAGAGCGCTGAGTGAGTAGCTCAGATATAGCTGTCCACAGGCGAGAAGGCTGAGACAGTGATTCCCATGCCTGGGGAGCAGACCTTAGCAAGATTTTGAGGATCAGTGAGGGAGGGACGCAAGGTTCTGGGAGGCATGTGGCTTAAAAGAGGCTGGAGTGTCAGTGGAGCTGTGACAGACTAGTTTGATCCAGGCTGCAGAGGTTCCATGTGTACTAGTAAATTTTAAAAAACTCTTGCTGACTTCCACATGTGTCCTCAATGTCAAGCTCGGTGTTAAGGTACTAACTGCTCTGACCCCACTTGCCTCTATGGTCGCACTGTCTCAGTTCATGACCTCGGCAGCATCCCCAAGTGACGCTAATTAGCCCTTCTGCGTGTGAGAACTGCAACTCAAGGTGTATGTGTATGCGTGCAGGGAAGGGGCATTACTTGGAGATCTCTGTGCTATCTGACTTGATGAAGTCACTCCTTCAGCCAGGAGATCTGAAATCTAGGAGGCAGAAAAATCTAACCAGACATTTGGCAGTTTCTTCTGCCATGGTGTGCAATCACTCCTCTAGATCTGGAGAGACAACAGCCTCCTGGGCACTGGCTGAGAGCTGAGTCTGCTCTTGTGGCTCACATTTGGGAAAGTAAGCTGTGTTTTTATGCCTTCTGTAGGACTCTGTGTGAAGGCTGCAGTTACTGCTTGGTCCGTCACTGCAACTGTATGTTCTTGTGAGGACCAGCATTGCAGCCCTACAGAATTTAAACCCTGTAGGCTTATGTTATGGAGCAGGAAAGATTCTATGTCACCATTCAAGGCACCATGGGGTCTTGTGCATGGTGTAGGGATTTTGTGTGTGTGTGTTTTGTTTTGTTTTTCTAAATTCTGATGGAGCTAGGCTGAAATTCCATGGTGTAAACACGCTCTGCAAGAAATGCAGAGAAGGATCTCTTTAAGCCAAAGTTGGAGCACCTTAAATAAAATCTTTTAGGGGGAGGTTTATGTTGGAAGTTAGGTTACATTTCTTCTCAGAAAGAGTAGTCAGGCATTGGAATGGGTTGCCCAGGGAGGTGGTGGCGTCACCGCCCCTGGGGGTGTTCAAGGAAGGGTTGGACGTGGTGCTTAGGGACATGGTTTAATGAGTGACATTGGTGGTAGGGGGATGGTTGGACCAGATGATCTTGGAGGTCTTTTCCAATCTTAATGAGTCTATGATTCTATGAAAGCAATGAAGCAAGCTTGACCAGCTTCATTTCCTGAGCATGTTACAGCTTCCTTGTGTTATGGAGCAGTTTGAATGTGCCATAGATGATTTCTCTATGCCTTAACATCTCTTTAGCAGAGAAGTAATGACAATTCCTACCACCTTGTGACTCTCATTTTTCTGGGGCAGTTGGAGCCCTGAAAGTTCCTCAGCTGAAAACATTCAAGTGACTGACATAGAGTTAAATATAGGTCTGAGATGGAGTCAAGCTACTTCAGGAGGCTGTTTCTCCATCTTTCAAAGAGGGACAAAGAAGCAAGTGGATAAAGAAAAAAATGATATAAAATCCGAGGCTGTGCTTGAAGGTTAGCTTGGCTGAAACAAAGCCATCCTCTCCAAATACCAGTCTAAAAACAGTTTATTAAAAAGTGGTGAGGTAAACTCCATGTGAAGGAGCAAGGGGAGTCATTCCACATTTTTGGCACCAGAAGGCTGGAGGAACCCTCACCTGATGTCATTTTGAAGTGCTTTGCAAATACACTAAATAAGAAGGGGTTTCTGCACAAAATGAAAACTTATACAAACCCTTAAAAAAAGCCAAACTTTAAACACGTGGAAGCTTATGAAAAATTAGATGATGTGAAAAACACTTTAAATCAAAGCAGCAGGTAAATCTGGAAATAAAGTTATCTTCAGTTAAAATCTCTATGTACCACATTGACGGTAATGCTTCATTTCCTTTAGACTGTAAGTAAATCAAAGCCTACTTTAGGTTTCCATATCTGTCTAAGATCTCATCTCCAAGAATGTATTATTTTGGCATTTCCCACATTGGAATTACCTCTGGTCCAAATTTGGGTAATAGAGTATGATAACATATTAACAAGTAATAAGCATGAAATTTTTATCCATTTTAAAATGTATTACTGAGAAAGAAAACAAACACATAAAAAAGCCAGCATTTCAAAAGTAATCAGCAATAGAACTGAGAAAACAAAAGACTTAGGTCACAAGAGAGAAATGAAAGGAATTGAAAGTATAGCTAATTGGTGGCACTTTTGCAGAGAAAGAATGTAAGAAAAACTGCATACCTATTCAGGAAAAGTAAAACAGATGTGTGAAGTGTCTGACTGAGCTATTGTTTTAGCTTTGTAATCTAAAATAGCTGACTTGATTTCATTTTAACAAGGGATTAGTTTAGCAGACAGTTTGGATTAGCAGCAACATACATAAATAAACATGCTGCTCTTAAAACTTAAATACTCAGCTTACAAGATGCAGGAAAACAAGAATCAGAAAAATGCTAGTCTTGAACTTTTAAATTATAGAGCCAAAACACATGTCCATTCCATGGAGACAAGGAGTTAGCAAGAGCCTTCACACTGAACAATGTAATATAAGAAATATTTGTGCATATGATTTCACTGAGAAGCAACTCAAGCACAGCTCAGTGCCCTAATTGCAGAGTAGTACAAAATATTTTACATCTATGCTATATTAAAAAAAAGAATGGCCAGCTCATACTTTGCTATTCATACCTTCCTATGAGCAGGAGCCTAACACATGTCAAAAATCATGGGTTAGTTATTTGGTAAAAAAAGCAAAAAAATGCATGTTGCTGCTGCCATATATTTGGGGGGGGGGGGGGGGGAGGAGATGGGGGGACGAACATGACACTCTAGTTGAAGAAAGCTCTTTTTCTAATAAGCTTGTCACACAGAAGCAGAGATCAGGATTAACAGGTCTGAGGAAAGGAGGTGTCTGGGCTGGTAACCAGAAAGAGGATGTGACTAGGAGAAAACCACCCTTCTTTGCCTGTAGGCAGACAGTTGTCTTTCCATGAGCAGTCTCTGATCCTGCACTAACTATTAAGTCATAAACATTCACAGACACTTGGGGGGTTATACAGGATGTTGTATAGTCCCTTCCAGCACTGCCAGGCTGGTTGTGATTGGAATGTCCTGGCATTTTCTGCAGCAGTCATTCTACTACCACCTGTAAGAGGTCAACACTAATATGGGTCCTATCAATTTTTAGTCCACTTAAGTCACTGAAGTCTTAAGACTGCTACCAGTTTCAGTGTACTTGGACTCTTAATTTAGGGGCTAAGACCCGCATTTGGATCTACAGAATCACAGAGACTTGCAGGGGGTGGACAGGTTGCTCCTTCAAACAGCAATAACCACAGTGGTTACAGGAGTTTTCAGCTCAGTCCCTAATTCCTGCATGTTCTCTCTGTAAGTATAGCCCTGATGGAACAGTTTTCCTTGGAAAAGAGTAGAGCAAGGTGGAAGGGCATTGTGCTGTTCTCAACATCCAGGACAAATGGGTTGAACTCAGAAGACTTTAATCGCAGTAAGAAAAGTTTAAACTAGATATTAAAACCTGCTGTAATGCCAAAGATACAGAAATGTTGTGGAGACTTTGTAAGTGGAGTTCTGTAAAATGAGTTAGACATGCATTTGTGAGGAAAGGCTCAGGGAGGCAGAGCCTGGGCTATATCCGAGGTTCCTCCTGTTTTTCATGGAGTACAATTCATCTGATCAAATACTGACAGACACAGTAGATACACACTGCCAGCTGTATGGCAGGCAGACCTTAATGCATATTAAATCCAGAGATTTTAGAAGAAGAGTCCCAATTAAAACCAAGAATGCTTAGCAAGGGGTTGCATCGGTATGGATGACTACAAAAGAGAGATCCTGAAAGAAAGACCTCGCAGATGTAGGAAAGAAGGCTTCTGAAGAAATCAGAGAACATCAGACCTGAGACACATATCTCCTAGAATGAGAATTTTCAGAAGAAGGAAAGGAAAGGAAAGGAAAGGAAAGGAAAGGAAAGGAAAGGAAAGGAAAGGAAAGGAAAGGAAAGGAAAGGAAAGGAAAGGAAAGGAAAGGAAAGGAAAGGAAAGGAAAGGAAAGGAAAGGAAAGGAAAGGAAAGGAAAGGAAAGGAAAGGAAAGGAAAGGAAAGGAAAGGAAAGGAAAGGAAAGGAAAGGAAAGGAAAGGAAAGGAAAGGAAAGGAAAGGAAAGGAAAGGAAAGGAAAGGAAAGGAAAGGAAAGGAAAGGAAAGGAAAGGAAAGGAAAGGAAAGGAAAGGAAAGGAAAGGAAAGGAAAGGAAAGGAAAGGAAAGGAAAGGAAAGGAAAAGAAAAGAAAAGAAAAGAAAAGAAAAGAAAAGAAAAGAAAAGAAAAGAAAAGAAAAGAAAAGAAAAGAAAAGAAAAGAAAAGAAAAGAAAAGAAAAGAAAAGAAAAGAAAAGAAAAGAAAAGAAAAGAAAAGAAAAGAAAAGAAAAGAAAAGAAAGAAAAGGAGTTATTTCAATACAAACATAAGGCTAGCTTATGGTTATGCCCCCAAAAAGTTGTTCACAAGAGGTTGAGAAATGAATGAATTTGGGAGCATCCTCCTTAGTACAGGAAATCATAAAGACAGGGATGCTCCATGGCAGGATGATGTATGTCCCATGAAGAGAGCAGTGACTTCTCCTTACAGAAGACCCTATCCTCTCTTTGCGAGCAAGGAGACCACAGAAAGTTTCATCAGAGAAGCAATTTTTTCTGACAAGACAGGACATGGAAACTGTCTGTCTACACACCAGTTCAACCTCCAAAGGAAGGAGTGTGCTGTCTGCAAGAGTTGTTATAGGCAAGAACTGGAAGTAGATTGAATTTTGAAGCCAGGCATTGGACCAATAAATCATTAATAAGAGGACACAGGATTCACAATAACTCTGTATGGTCTCAAGACTCTTCAGGTTTCATCTGGACTTTTCTTCACTTTCCTGAAGCTCTGTTTTATCTCGTAGAGTTGTAATACCAGTTTTCTAATGACCAGGTGGTTATTTGACCAATTTATTCTTCCGCTTGCTAGACTGTTTAGATTTTCATGGTTGAGATAAACATATTTGTATGTAGATATAGTTGCAAGTAGTTATTCCTTGTAAAATGAAATATCTGTGAACCCAAAATAATGATGTAGTGAAGAGGAATGCAGTCATGAGATGGGACATAGGGTGATACTGGAGATTCTTGGGCTATCAATTTATGTATGGTCAATAAATGATGATTACTCCTGCTTCCAGAACAGTGGCAGCTCAAGTAATCACATGGGCAAGACCCTTCTTTCCTCAGAGAGATGACCAGGAGGTGCTGACCAGCTCAACTAGCCTTCCTGCAGCCACACAGTTTCCCCCCATGCCACAATCACCAGCAGCTGGAAAAGTATACCCATTGTGTTGTCCTAAGAGCCATCACCCAAACTCAGGTACCTAAAATAGGTTCCTCAAACCAATGTGTCTCAAAAGCATCATAAGATCATTTTCTAAAGAGCTCCCAGTTCACTCATATGTCATGGCTGAGGCTATCCTGGGAAAAGGTATTTTTTTGGTTTCAGAATTTTCCAAAATGACTTTTTCGCTTGGAACTTGCCAGATGTCAGCTGGACTGTCGATGAGGAAGGTTTGATTCTTTTCTTCCTATAGTAACAGATCACTTGTCTGTTTTCACTTTTTGAACAAATCCTCTGCCCCACAAAGGTGGGGGAAGGTCTGCCTTTTTTGCTAGAGCAAGTAGAAGCAGAAGACCTGTCAGTAACTTACAGTCATCTGTTTGCACGTAGAGTTCTTCCAGACATGGAACTCTCCCAACCTGAGAAGACCCAGGAGCAGCATGGAGATGGAGATGGAGAGACGGAGCAGCATGGAGAGATGGAGATGACCCTGGCAAAGAACTTGGGAAATCAAAAACAGAAACAGGTCCTGTGTGCTTAAAACATTTGCTTTTGTTAAGAAGAAAACGATTTTATCAGGTCAAGCGTTCCTTGTACCCATGGTCCACACCAAAATCTCACCAACTAGGCACTTATCCTAGCATTGCTACCCTGATGCTCATGTACCATGGGTGGCCCATCATTTGGGGGCAGGATACACCTGTCCTTAGGCGGGGAATCTTCACAGTCACGTTGACATGTATTTTACAATATGATGAGAGTGGCCTTTGACACAGGCTGACCTTTTCGTCTGTGGCACAACCTTAAGTGACACAACCTAAACATGGCAAATAAATTCATGGAGATGGGAGTGAGGAAACATTGGCATGTGCTGCCTGCCTACCTCCAGTTTTGCCAGCACCTGGCAAGGCAGAAAGCAGAAAAAGAACAAGTTTTGACTACTCCAAGAAATTTTGCCTGAGTAAAGACTGTGAGATGTGTCCTAACACTATTTTAATTAAAATGCAATATCAATTGGATTTGAACCACCACCTTTGATTCCAAACTCAGCAACTTTATGTAGCAGGCTTGAGTGGAGATAAAAAATTAATGTGTTAAATAATTTAAGCATCAGAGAGAGTCCCATGACCATAATATAAACATATTGATGTTGGCAATAAAACATTTATTATTCATTTTACATAAGAGCTACAAAGTTCCAGGTGCATTTCCTAATTCATGCCAAACTTTATAAACATGCAGAGTTTCATGGCAATTAGAACTTATTTATTTGTATCAAATTACATTTACATTAAGAAAAACAACAATTATACAGAAAAAGGAGGATCATTCTGTTTTCTGTGTATATTTGGCCTGAGCAAGCAAGCACTCTTAATAAGTTTTCAGTTCTGCTGCTGTAGATGAGTAGGTGTTTACAATAATACAAAAGGTATTCACTTCCCATTTTTGAAATTGTCATGGCAATGCCCCAGATTTCCTACAAAATCCTGAATAGATACTGACTGAAATTTAATTTCTTCTGTTATTTTCTTCCTTACCTAGAACGATGACCCCACCTACAGAATATCTGGAACAGTATGTATATACATACATGTATATGTATCGTCCATACACACGTGTGTGTGATATAGATATACTTACATATTTTCAGAAGGCTATATATGCTTGTAGGATAAAAAAAAGTGTGGCAAACACCAAATCTGTAAGAAAGAATTTGCATATTTCTCTTGCCGTTAATAATCAGTTGGCAAAGGGTCTTTCCTGAAGTTTCTTCACAGCATGCATCTTTGAACAGGCTCTTGTTTTCTGAATACTGCAACTTTAAATGAAGAAATCCCTTCACCTACTCTCATTTATATTCAAACACAGATATTACAGTAAGTCACTGTGTTTGCTCTCTTCGTGATCTAGGCCCAAATTTCCAAACAAAGATTTCCATGCCAAACTTTTAGACCCCTAAATTTGGAGGGGAAAAAACAGTGTCCTTATGTTTGTTTTTCTTACTCAGCATTTCCCTGCTCTGAAATAACATAAACTGTGGCCAAACGCACCGGCCAGCGCTCAGCCCCAGCTCTGGCAGCTGCGCGGTGCCGAGGAGGGAGCAAGGCGGTCCTCAGGTGGCACCAGGCCGCCAGGGCTGGCCCTGGCACCAGCAGCGTGCTGAGGCTGCAGGACAGCACGGCTGGACCTCCTCGAGCTCAGGTGCTGCCCTGCCAGCCCCCCTGGCAGCTGGGAGCTCCAGAGGGGACCTGGAGTGGCAGAGGGAGATGCTCGACCAGAGCTGCGCTCCTCAGCCCCCAGTGCAGCACTGCTCAGCCAGCCCAGGAGAGCCGGCTGGCTGTAACAGGGGGCTAGTTTATAAATAAATCATCTCTCAAATGTTTTTGGATCATCAGCTGCAGCATTAAAATGGGCGCCGTGCTGACAAAATAAATACAGAAAGCAGGACTAAAGGAGGCAGCATAATCATAGAGCAGTTGGGAGCAAAACAAGAACTATTCTTTCTTTTTCTCCTTTTTTTTTCTTACTAATGTAATTAAAGATTTCCTCAATGTGGGCACAAAGGGAGTATTTAAAGTGGAATTTAAAAAAAAAATAAAATAAAAAGATTTAAAGATTTAATATACCTTCAGGAAAAAAAAATAACAGCTAAAATATTTCCTTAAAAAAAAAGAAGTTCCACGAATGGCTGGTGAAACTCCATAAAGCAGCTGGAACTTGTTAATAGTCACACTCTCTTGTGACCTGAGATGCAGGAATCTAGCCATGAATTTTTTACAGATATCCTTTAAAACAAGTGCTAGCTGATATCACAGTGGCCTGCTGGACTGAAGCTTTCTGAAGACAGTGTGGCAACTACAGGAAATCAACTCTCCTGACATTTGGGTTTCAAGGAAAACCTTTTTTTTTTAAATTTCTTCTTCTTAAAAAAATAAAAAAGGAAAGAAAAAAGAAAGAAAAAAAAAAAGAAAGAAAAAAGAAACACTTAATCAGCAGCAGTGACTCAGTATTAAAAACCAACAGTATTCTTTTCCCTCTGTTCTGCACATATGGTTCCTCTGAGAGACCAGAGTTAATGAATAATAATAGTAATTTCTTCACTAACCATTGCTAACTTTGATACCATGTGAAAAAGATTAAATGTGAGAGAGAGGTTTTCTATGGAGATGGGTCTGACAAACCTGCTGGATCTAACCAGCCAGAATTTTGCATGGAGTTCATAAACAGGGGCTAAATATCTCTGTTTTTATCATGGCCAAAGAAAAAAAAAAAAAACAGCAGAGAACATGCTTGGAGTCATGCTTCCAGACACTGAAACCAAAATCCACATTCAGATTTTGGTCACATCCTATTGAATGTGATATTCAGCCAAGGGTTCTTCTAAACACTGTTAATACTCATAATTCAGAGCTGTGCATTCAGAGCTGAGCTTTCCCATAAGGTTTTGTCGCCCATGGATCAAGGATGAGGACCTTCTGTGGACCATCCAAAGATCCATCTAATTTTTCTTTGCAGCTTGCAGAGGACAAAATGTCATGAGTTATTCCTAACGAGCAGAATGCTAACACAACATGTCCCAGCATGCTGACACAACATGAGCTAGCTTCAGCTGGGGTACTAGTGGCTTTCTTGCCATAGCACAACACATTTAGCATGGCTTACCATACAAGCTGGAGGACATCACCAGCCCAGTGAGACCACGTGTCTGCTGGATTAGAGCACATTTGCCTTGAGGTGCAGGTGGAGAGAGTGTTGTACACCAGCCCTGTAGCAATGCCAGTATGAGGTCAGAAAACATTGTGTCTGAACTGGAGAATCCTTGAGGAAAGTCATGGGTAGGCCATAAGCTTTTTCTAAAGCAAACATGAATTGGCACTTGCTTGTTTATTTTTTTTTTTAAAAAAAAAAAAGACATCAAAATCTGGGGATAAGGCAGAGTAATAATTTGCTGCCTGAGCCATTATTGAGCCATTACCTGCTTGCTGGAGGTAAAAACAGATTCTCATCCTCCACCTTCAGGATGCAACAGGATTGATGTGCTGTGCTAGCAAGACATTGGAATACTTGAGAACTTTTGTCTGCTGAACCATGGTAGAGAAAGCTATTTAATTTCCTTGTGCCTCTCCTCCCTTTATCAAAGAGACCTGGTAGGATGGGATGTGGCTTTAAGGATTTCTCCTCCCACACTTTTTTCTGCCTTGCTCTGGGTTTGTACAAGGCCCAGCAAGTATTAGAGTTAAAACACTGCTGTAATAATAGAACCCTTGGGAAAGGTGGCACTTCCATGGCTGCAGGTGTTGAAATACTCACCCTGAGATCTCAGCCTCATTAGCTCTGCTTGCCAGCCCCCTTATTATTGAAAAGGTTATTACAACACTGAGCCTATGTGAAAGAAGTCAGGCTCTGATTTGGATATATATCAGCCTCCCAGAAGCACCACCACATTTGGCACAACTCCGCTGTCAGTATTAAAAAAAAAAGGACACAAACTGAAAAGACTGGAGACTGAATCTACTGGGCCCTACAAAAGGTCGTTCAGGGTCAAATCAGGGTGGCAATATGGGGAAACTGGCTCTGCTGGAGCTCCTCCGGTGCCCGTTCTGCAAGGAAAACTACGGTCTTTAGGTCCATCACCTTCCTTCACAACCACTAAATTCAGACAAACATTCTTAAAAAAAACAATCTCAGAAAAAGTTAAACTAACAAGCTCTAAATAGGGGAAGGTGTTAAATTATGTGTGGCCTCATTCTTGTGCTCTCCCTGACAAACAAAACGTGGCCTAAAGAGAATTATAAACTATGAGGCTGTTAAACTTTCCTCAGGATTTTTATTTCAGGTTCCTTATAAAAGAGTTGATACACTGGATACCTAGGCATGCCGTATGATACGGGCCATGAGGAGAAGGGAGAAGGGTGATTCTCTCCTCTCTACATGCGCGCACACACACAAACACGTATGTACACACATTTCCATTGAAATGAATGAGCCCATTCATAGGAAACACAAGTTCAGTTGGTTTATTAGGCTTGGAACCAAGTAACACCATCTCAACCTGCCAGAGTTAAGTTGTACATACCAGAAAAATGTCTCACCTGCAGTACCTGTCAGCCTATTTCACATTAACGTAAGCGCTACAATTTCTACTATCCGTGGACCAAATCCTGAAGGCCTAACATAGCCCTGAAAATGAGCAAAATGATCTTTCCCACCCTGTATCAGAGTTGCTGGGACTCACCACCTCCTTAGGAGGCAGGCAGTGTTTCCCGCAGGAATGACTGCCGGCGGGAGGAGGGACATTCCTTGAGGTTCCCTTTTCAGAGACTTCTCAGAATCCCTCTCTCTGGGTGGGTTGGCATCTCCTCTCCCAGCAGGAGCAAATGGCCTATCTCCCAAAGGGTCTTAACCGATCAATCATCGGCCGTGGGCAAGTTGCCTCCAGGCTGTCTTCTGGCCCTCAGTAGCTCTTCCCTCTGTGGTCTCCAGACCTACTCAGAAACGGAGGTGCTGGGAATAATCCCATGTCTGCTTCCAGCTGTCTGTGCACTGCAACAAGAGTCTCACAGTGCCCTGCCAAGCTGCTCAGCCTTTGAAGGCACAGTCCCAAATACCACACGTTCCATTCCGAGTCAGAAAGTAACGACAGCTATAATTAAAACCGTTATTAATGTAAATACATGAAATCACAATAATAACTAAGCTGTCCAGCGGAGTCTGCGGTGGTGCCTTGCTTCCTCTGGCACAGCAGACCTGTTGCTGCCAGAAGGCAGGGCAGCTTCTCGTTCTGTCTGGTTTGCAACCTGGAGACCTATTGTCTAATATGCTGGGTTTGTTTCCTCTGTCACACCCCACGTTTCACCAGTCTACTGGACCGAAGCTCACTGAGACTGGTATGTGGCTGGTTAAGGCAATGTTTCACTGCAAACTACTTACACACATGCACACCTACTTCTGGCCCACTGCTGTAAAGTAAAGCATATTAGGTAAAACATCTTTGATGTCTATCATCAGTTGTTTAGCTGTATCTCCCAACAAAATTGTCTCACAGGAGTCAGAATAATAGTAAGTACATCGTTCTTACAGTTCTGTTTTGGACTTTTTTCCCCTAATCAATAAAAATAATCTATGTCTACTTTGCTCCAGCCATTTTTTTCTCTGTACTATCAATACAACTTTTTCCTACACCTTGATCTTTATTTCTGGCATATGCAGCAAAACTTAAGAAACCCTTCAATACTACTGTTCATTTAAGGTCAGAATAAATCTCTTTATTCCTTTAGAAATTTTTTCCCTCAGAGAACTCCTATCGACCTCCATGACTACTTTTCACATACTTTTTAACAGCAACTTTGGAGTCATGATCCTTGAAATAGGATCTTGTGCCATGGTAGTAGTCCCCTTTAAATTGATAACAGTGGTGAGGAATATGCTGTTCTTGCCAATATGATTTTAATTTTAATTACTCTTTGTAGTGTCTCATCCTATGTAATCAATCTGAAACTCACAGCCCTTAGTCCACTGCAGAACACAAAGTTTATTTTTATTAGCATAACATGCTAATGTTGGACTTCGTCACTTCTGTCAAACACTTTAAAGAGTGTGTCTACATCACCAAATTTCTTCCAGGTTCAGACTCAATTTACAAATCATCCATTCGTAGTTGAAAAAAGTAGGCTGTGAATTCTCTAGAGTGTTTGCAAGGCCATTTTCAGTAACAGCAATAAGTGGTTTGCAGTCGATTTCAGCTAATAAAATAGTAATAGCTAAGGCCTCCCACAACTAAGACATGAAGTCTTTTACAACCATGCCAAAGCCTCCTTCTCTATCTGAGCTTATTAACTCTCATTTCCTGTTAGCATCTACTATGCATAAACCACTGGTCTCTAGCTGTGACCACTCTACTGCAAGAAGATTGCACCAAAATCTTCATAGAGGCACATGTGGACAACATAGTTTTGTGCATATCACCCCCTTAAATTAGTTCCTTTTACATCCTATATTTTTTATTAAGGTCAGGGAATGTCATTGTGTAGGAGCATTCTCCATTTATTTATATAGGCAGAAGTGTAAGGTACAATTGTCCTAAAGTAATCCATCCTTCCAAGAAATCTACTATTTCTTTGTCAACAGCAGTGTTTTCCCCGTTACCTATATGTCTTGCTGGACAACCTTCTCTCTCGGGTGTGTTATTTATGTTATAGAAAATTTACATTTTGCTCGTGTCACGCTAACCCAGCAGCTCTGCTTCTGTTCCAGGATGCTCAGAGATTCCAGTCATTCTCTTCTTTTACCATCTTTTCCAGATTAAAATATCATCTGTGGTGCCTCAATGCCTTCTGTACTATAAAGACTTTGTTGTATTTCCTGATGAAGTGCTGAACACAACCTAAATGGAAGTATAAGGAAACAAGATTTTCTCCATAAGTCATGGAAATTTCACTAAATATGTGCTGTGTTTTTCTAAAAGTATTCCCCAAAATGCTGTTACATCCAGCATATAAAAATACCTTATATAGAAAACTTCAACTGAACGTGATCCCCTAACAGCTACTGTAATTTTTTGTGTGATTTTTTTTTTTTTCATATTTGTTCAATTCTTCTGGTCTATCCAGATGCAAAACAAACTGTTTCTCTTTTCTTCCCTGTAGATGAACAAAGAATGCACCCACAGTTCATTCTCCTGTGCATTTTGTGATTCTTGGGGTAATAAACTCACCCAGCTCCTCTTTTAGCCTCTTTCTTAAGAGGAACAGAGTTTGAATAGTAATAGGGACTGGAAGGAGGCTGACTGACTCTTCTGATGTGCATTCTGCTGAGAGACAGCTTGTTCCCTGGTTGGTGTCCTCTAACTCTTCCTTGGGTATATTGTATTCCTTTCCTCTCAGGAGAGCACATCATCCTGATGAGAACAAAAGCTTAACACATTCTCATTCCATAATGGGTACTCTTCTCCAGAAAGTTAATACAGACTGTATCTGTCCATTTTATTTACCCTCATGTTAACTTTAGTTGCTATTAGCTTACCCCTGTAAGCTTTCCTTACTCTCTATTATCTGCTTCTTGTCAGGAGGATAACATTATTTCAATCAACACACCATCATGTGCACCAGTATCCAATTTAAAATGAATAAATGTCTTACTTGCTTTCAGGGTGATAGTCCATTCATCTTCTGATGAATTGCTCTTATGAGGAATCCCCCAGAGCAAATGGTGCTGTCATTGATCTCCTCTATGCTGCTTCTTACAAACTATTTCACAGTGATGTAATCCAACACATACCTTTTTCCAGCTTATGGCTTGTGTTGTTTTCCACACCATCTGTAGTCCCAGATGCTGCTCATGTAGGATTCAAATTATAAATTCCTCAAACACCTTTCTTTGCACTATTTTGGTTTCTTCATTATGTCCTCCCTTTCATTCTGAACTAGGGAATTTGCTAGTTTGACAAAGTCTAACTCACAGAATCACAGAGCGGCAGAGGTTAGAGGGGACCTCTGAAGATCATCTAGTCCAACCCCACTGCTGAGCAGGGTCACCTGGAGCACATTGTGCAGGATGGCATGCAGACAGGTTTTGAATATCTCCAGACACAGAGACTCCACAGCTTCTCCGGGCAACCTGTTCCAGTGCTCTGTCACCCTCACAATAAAGAAGTGTTTTCTCATACTCAAATACAACTTCCCGTGTTTCTGTTTGTGATTGTTGCATCTCATCCTGCCACTGGGCACCACTGAAAACTGCTTGTGCCCATCTTCTTGACATCCTCCCTTCAGGTATTTATACATGTTGAAAAGATACCCTCTCAGTCTTCTGTCCTCCAAGATAAACAGACCCAGCTCTCTCAGCTTCTCCTCATATCACAGATGCTCCAGTGCCACAGTCATCTTCGTAGCCCTCCCCTGGACTCACCCCAGCAGTTCTATGTCCCTCTTATACTGGGGAGCCCAGAACTGGACACAATACTCCAGGCATGGCCTCACCAGAGCTGAGTAGAGGGGGAGGATCACCTCCCTCAACCTGCTGGCAGCACTCTTCCAAATGCACCCCAGGACACCATTGGCCTTCTTGGTCACAAGGGCACATTGCTGGCTCATGGTCAGCCTGCTGTCCACCAGGACTCCCCAGTTCTTCTCCACAGAGCTGCTTTCCAGCAGATCAGCTCCCAACTTCTACTGGTTCATGGGGTTATTCCTCCCTAGGTTCACTTCACGAGGTTCCTCTCCACCCAACTCTCTAGCCTGTCCAGGTGCCAGGCATAGCCCTCTGGTGTATCAGCCACTTTTCTGCTTGGAACTTCAGGACCACTGGTCCAAGAGAGACATTATTTTCTATCTGTCTTCACTTTCATAAACAGATAAAAAGTATGGGGTCATTCAGAACTTTTACTGTTGTCCTCTATACGTCCAGAGTTTTCTCTGCAGTGAAATTTTCTATAATTTCACACTTCTGCTCAGGATACTTTCTGCCTTCCGTTTTATTCCTAGCACCATCAGGTACATCTTGGTGCTCAATTTGTGCACAAGAAGTTGACCTGGAAGCCCACCCATTTTCCATTTCTGTGCATAGCCATCCCAGCTCCATGGTCCTCAACCACATCAACCATCAGGGATCCCTTATCTTTACAGGCCAGAGATCCAATCCATGCCCTGTGACTTGCCTGTAACAGTGGTTCACAAGTGCCACATTGACAAGGCTGACACCCTGAAGGAGTTTCTAAGGCACTGAGGTTGCTTCGCTGCCTCAGGGGATTACAGAGCCTGAAGCCATATTAAATGTTGAACAGATTTCTCTCTCAGATACTAAGGTTTCTCACAGACACTGAATTTATCTTCTGCCCAAAGCTCACAGAACAAGTTTCCTGAATGGGAAAGAACTGCTTCCCTAAAGTCAGTTTTCCTATAGTAGAAGATGTTTCTCCTCTTCTTTCTAAGCTCTCCATAGAACTAGGACTGGCACAATTCCTCTCATCATTTCCTAGGTGTGCAAGTCATGTAGCACATGTTCGGTAAATCTAGCAGTTCTTGGAAGGACTGGACCTGTTACACATTCAGGGTGCAGATGGTCTGCTGCCCTCACAATGCATAGGACTTAGTACATCTGGTCCAGAATCAGTGGTACCGTAATAAATAAATAAATAAAAGCAAATAAACTCACACCTTGGGTATATAAGAGAAACAGGCAAATGCCACAACAGATAAAGTGAAGTGGGAAAGCATCATTTCCTTCTGTTTGTCCTTGACTACATCTTTATCAGGTACTTCATGGAAACACCATGGAAACACAAGGCTTGCTGCTTCATACACTAGCTTACCCATGCTCATCTCTGAACATGGTGAGAAAGGATCAATCTACATGCTAGGCCCAAGCAGGTGGTCAAACATCTGGAAATCCCTTGTAAATAAGGACAGTCTTTCAGATCCCATGTGGCTGGAATTGCCGAAATACAAAAGGACATCGTCCGGAAATACCTCAACACAGGGTAGGTTTAAGCAGAGACATTAAAAAAAAAAATGTCAAAATTACCTTTTTTTCTGATGAAAGGCAGAGTTTGAATGTGTTGTACATTTCAATAATATGCCAGGTGATAATGAAACATCTTCCATATAAATATCACATGTAGGCATACCTATAAATTTGTGAGAGTTCTGAGGCTGCTGTAAAAACTGATCCAGTGAGTAATGCTGCAAATTATTGTCTGTTTCTCTCTCAGACACATAAACAACTCTGTATCTTTACAATAACAATATCAGGGTAACTGAAAAAGATGCATCAGCAGCCCATGAGCTCCTGTGAAGAGGTAGGATGTACTCTTAGGTTTTGTTAAATTAAATAGGAGTATAAAGCACTTAACAAGCAAAGCTGAATCTGAAATTAAATGAAGATAATATCAACTTTATGGAAAGACCCAATGTATTAATAACACTATAACATATTTTTTCCACTTTCTCAAGACACCTCGGTTTGACTGAAATCCTTACAATCCAGCAGCAAAATGCTATAGAACAGTGCAAGAATTTACAGAAAAGTTTTCATCTTCTGCGTTAACACTTCATATGTTTTTTAAATAACTGCTACTACAGTTTTGGTCTTCCCACTGTGTAAATTCAGTAGGATTTTCACATAAAGTCTGGTCTATCATCTGTTTATGGAATATTCAACACTTTCAGGGGAATAAGCTATTTGACATAGCCAAACTATCCTCCTCCAAATTCCATGTTCTCATAATCCCTGCAGAGCTTCAGATTCCAAGAGGAGTGCTGCTACTAAGGACCAGCAAAAGGCCAACTCAGATTTATTCAGATTCAGACCTTTGGAAGCACTTTTCTTAACCCAAAACAAGAAGTCAGATTAAATTTTTCCTCCTGACCCCGTGTAAATCCATCACTTTAAACCCTCACAACTTAAAATATTAATAGTTTTTCTTACTTTTGAACTTGGAAAGATTCTCCTGAAGCAGTGAGAAAGATGATTGTTTCAAGTTGAACCTTCATAGGTCATTGTGTCCTGAACAAAATCAAAAGAGAGTGGTTTTGCTTACATCATTGAAGGTACATTGTGGTTTCACCAGCTGAAGCTATAGACATATATTTAGCACTTTTTGAAGTAATAAAAACTTGCTTGCAATTATTTTTTTTTTTCAGTTTGAAAATTGCTCTTTCTGGTCACACATGCACGATTGCAAAATAACTAAACAAATCTTCCTGGTATCAGTTTTAGTTTCATAAAAGATTTGTCATTAAACTGGGATGACACATGATCATTGTTATTTCCAATGGACCATATGAAAGAAAATCTGAGTGAAAATGGGATTATTATGGAGATTTTTTAATCTACTGTAAGCAGTCAAATGTAAGGATAATGTGTTCCCTTCTTGGTTATCAGAAAAGCTTCTCAAAAGTTTGGAGCTAAAGGCTAGAGACACCAAAAAGTAAGTTTAGTGGCTTGTCATTTACTTTCACTCTGAAAGATTTCTCTGAGTTTGGCTTTAAAAGAATTTTTAACAGTATAAATATTGAGCTACATGCTATGGAAAATCCTATATATAGTCTGATGTGAGGAGGGAAGAGGGGATCTCATCAGTCATGCTATTATCATTCTTATTACTAGCTTTAGAGAATGACAGTTCAGCAATTTTAGAAATAATGATGCCATATCATCTGATCCTTCTCATCACACAATGCAGTATCGTCAACAATACTGTTGTGGAGTCATTTCTTCTACAAATACCTAAAACATAGAAATTATTATTGACCATCAATGTTGGTAATTATAGCATGTAGAAAACACTTACTAGCCTGAAGTCCTGTGATCACACTCACATATAGAGATAAATGCCCATGCAGCACAGGCCTTAGCTCATTGAAAAATCCTCCTTCAGATGAGACCAAATTCATGGAAATAGTTATGATCAACACCAAGTACTTTCTCTATGCTTGCTAGTATTCTTACAGAAAGCAAAATACTGTGTTTCCCTATAGCTTTCACTCAAGAAAAGATTTAAAGGATTGAGAGTTCCTGAGAAATTTCTAATTAAATACAATAGATTAGGAGGTCTATGGCATTACAGCTTAATTTGGCCATCCATCAACATTTCATAACCCTAAGCACATTACCTTGACCAGCAATGTGAAATGTGAATGAACTAGAACACTGACAAGGTTGAGCCCCAAGAGGGAAGGAAAAGAGATAGAGAAAGAGAAGGGAGGGTAGAAAAAAAGCTTATTGAAAAGACATCTGAAAGAAGAAATAGAATCGTGCTTTCTAATGTTGGCAAATAAGATAAATGAACATGAGCATTGCAAGTTTTATTATCTTTAAGGTTTGGAAAGCATATTTTCTATCAGGAGAGTAAAGCTGCCTCTCTTGCCCTCAGATCAAGATATGCTAAAATTAAAGATATATGACATTACAAGGGAAGATAATCAGCCTTCCAGTACTGAAACAATGCCTGAAAAATTAGTCCTAGGTTTCTATTCTGCCCTCTAGGTATTTTTTTCTGAATATCATGATCAGAAGTGTTATCTCCAGGAAGGGAAGTCAAGTTATTCCTAATGAGGCTGGGGACATAGGCCACCCCATTGCAGTGTGTGCCAGCATGAGAAAGAAGCATATGGTAGACCTGAGGCCCACAGATAGAAATTTACTTCCATTGACTAAATTGTCTCCTCTTGAATCACGTCACATTCATATCACCATCAGCAGAGCCACAATCCAGCCCTAAAACAGGATGCAAAGTAACAGGTTTTCTTAGTAAAGATGTTGATGGTCTGCAGCTGACAATCTGACCTGAAAAAAAAAAAAAAAAAAAAAGTGCCCTGCATTTATGGGACACCCAGCTCAATAGCCTTGCTAGACAATATATTCAGCCTTGTTTGCCCCTAATTCCTTACAAGCAAACAGGGAATGGCCTAAGAAGGTGCTTATAAGCATCTGGCATTTTTCTGGTCGTGGTTGTCTGCCCTCCCTCACCTTCTTTCCTGGACCCTTCTGAAGCATGTAAGTGTGAGGCAGATATGGAGGTCAGCACAGGCTCAACCAGCACAACAATTCTGGGAAGCATCAATCTATTAGCCATATGCAGTAAATCCAATTTTACCAAGTAATGCCAGCTCCAGTGCTCCTGTACAGTGGATCCCATTATGATGGAAGACAGGATGCAGCCTGCAGTCTCTTCTGCCACTAGGAGAAGCTATTTGGCTCATCTGACTGGTAGAGCAAGGCTATAATATTCTACGACATACGGAAAAAACTAAAGGCAGGAAAAGTATGATTTAATGAAAAGTGATTTCTGGAGTACCCACTACAGATGCACTCAGCTGCATCACATAAATTGTAAGGAAAGACTCTGGATTTTTGTGCTTTATTTTGCTTTAGGTTTTTTTCTCAGCCTGTTAGATTTTCTTAGTGCGGGTTTCTGCTGTTTCAGAGAGTCTGAATTTGTTCCTTAATGTGTTCTTTTCTTTCTTTTATATGAAGTTAATTCCTATAAATTTTTATTTTTTTAATATCAAAATTTTCTTGTGTCTATCAAAAGTATGACAGATGCTTCATTACTGGTCTCACCAGCTTGAGGAGGTGGGATTTCTACCTTCAGAGGGTTATGTCTATTAGTGTGAAAGATTTAAGGTGTCTCTGCTACAGAAACAACTGCAGTCTGGCTTTTATGTCATTTCCAGGAACCACATCATATTTCAGCCATACATATGCTGATCTGACGATCTTGAGACATTATTTCCAAAAATTAATGGTTTGTGTATAACCTTCAGACACACACTTTTCATTGCAGCAGGCTCATATGAAAAGTGTGACAATCAGTCAGTGTTTTATCAGAGCCCTACCATCACACCTGTCCACCTGTACAACACAGGAGGTTTCTGTAGCTGTCACCAACCATATCCACAGTGAGCATACTGTAAGAGCTACCTCTGATAGTCATGGATTATGAGAACCCTACAAATTGTTTTGTTGCTGTTCCGCATTTCTATTTTGCCTGGCAGCAAGCTGAGTGGCCTGAAGCAGATTGAGGATTTCTTGTGTTCTCCTGGGATGCTATTTTCTCTCTCTGTTTCAGTTTCCCCACCTGCAAAATGTGTTATATTTCCTACTGAAAGGTGTTATGATTAGTTTTAAATGTTTGTGAGGCATCCTGAAGTTGAAAGGTTTGGAGCAGTAGTTTCTGGCTAAAGTTTACCTTAAGCAAAAGTGAGATCGTAGAGAAAGTATGTTGTAGCTCCAAGGAGCAGCGAGGAAGCACTTAAAATAGTCATGAGGAGAGGGAGGTGATATAGTGAGAGAGCACATCCCTGAACATAAATTCAAATAATAGCTGGAAATATATTTTCATGACATTTGGAATCACTTTAGTGCATTGTATGCAAATATTCATGTTTTTTATAAGAGAAATTTTCTTGAAACACAAAGTATTATAAAATTCCAAACAAGTAAAATTTATTATTCTTAAGTATAATACATTACCCTTATTCACAAAGTAATTTTATTGTATTTATTTAGCTCCCTATGCCTTTGACTAACATCAATTACTAAATCAGAAAGAATACCACTTTTTTTTTCTTTTTTTTTACTAATCCCATATCATACACTATAGTCAACATGACCAAATTCTACGAATTAATCATTGACTGTGGAGTGGGAATTTTGCTCAAGATTCAGATACCTAAACTTGCGTGTTAACAATGTAGATGGCTAAAAAAGAAAGTGTTATGTGTCAACCTACTCAGAGGGAAGATCGATGATTCAGTCAGCAGCCATTTCAGGTGCTCTAGTGTATCCTGTTTGGTACCAGCTACATCTCCAGAAGGTCCCTCATATGTATTACACCAAAACTGACAGCCTTAATTGGAGGTCTCAGATACCATAGACTATCTCCCATACATAGATGAGTAAGTCCCTAAGTATCTGCTCAAAACTCCATTTACTGAATTAACTAGACCTCCAATCACTTCAGCGAGAGTCTCAGACACTGAGCTAACAGAAACCTACATTGTCTACACCTGTATGGAAGTCAAGTTGTATCCCACTCCAAGCTGTAACCAGCCCCTGAGGCTGAAGCACATTATTGTTTGCGTAAACCAGTTTGTTCCAAACTATGGACATTTGACTTTTGTTAAAGAACTAGTGGATATGAGCACTGTTCCCAAGAGTTACAAGACATCCCATTTATAGTAAAGGTGTTTTAACCAATTGCTCCAAATAACCCTTAGAAGAATTGTGTGATGTAGGGAGAGTGCAGGGAGCCCAGTGAGCAGTGCTGAGAACTGCTTTTCAATGTCTTCCTCTAGACAAACAAGTTTTCCTCCAGAGAAAAAGACTTGTGCTGTTCCTGCTATTTTCAAGAAAGGGTTCTTTCTATACTACAGCAAAGGAAAAAGAAAAAATAAAGGAAAAAAAAAAAAGAGACTAGGGGGCAGACAGCTCATGCCGTTCTTCTTATTATATGGCAAGAAGAAGAACCCCTTTCCTGTTGCAACTTCAAATAGGGGCCCAGGTCATAGCATAGGTAGAGTTATAAAGCAGGATGAAAGCTTATTTTGATATGACACTGTCTCCTGACTGCTGACGCTTATGTTTGTTAGTACAATACAAACAGCGTTAATTTGTGCCCTTTTGGACAGTCTCTAAAAACTTCTTTTGTAATAAAGACCTTCTCTACCGAAGGGGTGGTAAGTCTGAATCTTGAGCATCACACAGCTATAAAGTGGTTCAGGAGTTGTTGCCACTATGTCACTGTTTAGACTAAGAATTTGCTTGTTAGATGGCTAACGTTACCCAAAGCAAATTGTAGCTGAGATAAGCTTCACCACCAGCACAAAAGGGAAAGGAAGGGTGAGATAAGCTGTGGTAAGGGAAATGGTCTGGAATTCCTAATGATTTCTATCCAAACTGGTGCTCAACGGTGGTAAGTGACAATATTTTTCAGGCCACCAGGAAAACCTGGAGGAAAAAAAAAATAAAAAATAAAAAAATAAAAAATAAAGAATAAACAAATAAAAAATATAAAAAATAAAAAAATAAATAAAAAATAAAAATAAAAAATAAAAAATAAAAAGCAGAGGCTTGTGAGGGTTGTTGTACAAGAAGGAAAAGTGGAGATGATTTCTGCTCTTCAGATTTTTTTTCTAGATTTACAAACACCAAGGAGCAAGAAGGCACTGTAGTACTCTTCTGCCCCCAGTGAAACTACAATTCTTACGACCAGCCTAGCCCACTCTTTCCTTTAAGTGTCACAAATGCCATATTTTGCCAATGGCTCTCAGAGAATGTCAAAGGATGTGAAAAACTGCACACAGCCATACAGCTCCTGGTGGAGTACCTGTCTGAGGAGGCCCTAGAATGAGAACTACTCAAGGAAGTGATATCAGACAAAAAACAGTTGTTAAATTTGCCTGAGATGCCATAATATGAACAATTACAGTAACAAAGAAAGATCTCCCTTTTGTTTAAACCTCATCTATTTGGGGGAGGGGTTGTTAACACAAACATTAGACCCAAGATACTTCTCAGTCTATCACACATCTTAGTGGAATGTCAGAAATCTCCAAGAGCAACAGCATTGCACAGGAGCTGCTGATAGCTCCTCAAATGCATAGATTATTCTATTTTTGATGATATGCATATGTCAATCTCAGAGCAAAATTGAGCCCTTAGGGCAGAATTCTCCTCTCAGATCCACACATCAATGGGAGTTCCCTCATGTAGGAAGAACAGACTATTGGAGTTGAGTGCTGCTGTGTAGGTCAGGGTGGAAAATTTTGTCTTCAGTGTTTATTTCTGAAATAGCAAATTTAAAACATAAAATGTAATTTCCTGTCATAACAAAACATTTGAAAAAAATCTAAATATGGCCTACCAAAAATCACAGAAAAAAAAAAATACTGTGTTCACAAATGTAAACAAACATTTAGCTCTGGGTTATTGGAGGGAAAGTGGAGGTAAAATTATGTCTTTGGGAGAAAAAAAAATAAAAAGAATATATTAAATTCCCTACAATGGTGAATCTCTTCAGAATGAAAACGCTCTTTATTATAACACTCACTGGGGACAGATGCTTGAAGGATCAGTTTTGTGTAATCCTTCATAAGGTGAGAAATTACATTCCTAGTGACTTCAGGCCTTTACAGACTGTCTGGGCACTCACACAAAAAAAGAAAAGCTGCATTTCACCATGCTCTCCATGAAGCATGTCCAGCATATAAAATGGACTTCCATTTTCCAGAGGGGATGACAAAGAGGAAGGATCACTAATCTAGAGTAGCTACTCAGGAACATGAGTGCAATCTTCCCAGGTCTGCACAAACCATTTTTGTACATAAATTTTATGTTAAACGTCATAAAATGTGCATGTGCAAAGAAAGTAGCCAGTCAAGGATTTAGTTTTGGAATTGCTGCCAAAGTATGTGTCTGAGCCAGATCTGTGTTCACTTTGCATGTGATTTTCTCTGCATGTTTCCTTAATGATAAAATTAACCCCTTTACAAGTAATTGGTACGAAAGATATACGTCCTTTTAATTCATGATTAATTCTCTCTAACTGATAATTTGAAAATTAACAGCCATTAAAATAATGTTAAAAAATATAAATTGGTGTGTGTGTCCTATATTGATCCACTGGATGGGTGTGAGTTTCACCTGAAAATTCCAGGTTGCTACTGTCAGTTTTTAATGTTGGTGGTCTGATTTAGTGTTCAAAGACTTTTTTTCCTCTGGCTTCTGCCGTTTAGTCTCTTTCAACATGTCTCTTTCTCTTTCTTGCTTGTAAAACTTCTATACTCATTAGTCACTATTGAGATCATTAGCACACAGCCTGGGCTCTCTGTAACGGCTATAAACAAAGACATAAAGTGCTTTCTCATATTTCTTACTGCGATTTCAGAGACAGCGATACTGCAAGAGGGTAAGAGACTTACAGCTTCAGACAGATAGAGTACAAGCAAAGCAGCAGCCAGGGACAACACCTACGGCTTTGGAAAGATGGCACTAGTTTGAATTATTAAAAACAACCTAAATTAGAAACTCTGCTAATATGCCTGTAGGAAACACATACGCTAACACAAATGTTTACGAATTAGGTAAGTATTTAAGTACTAGTTAAATAAATATTCAGCTATAACCCATTCTGCCTGCGGACATGTAGTGAGAAATCTTTGTTACCCTGCTGTAGACACCATGGATATCAAACAGTAACAAGGATAGCTATTAAAAGGTTGCATCCTATTTCCACTTGGAAAATGTCAAACTTTCTTTTTTTATTGTTAATGACTCTCTGAGAAATATTTCTTGGGCAGTTTTTTAATCATAACCTGAGAAGAGTGTTTATTTGCAGCAATAATAACTGTTGAGTATCAAAATGAACTTAATACTCATTAGTTGGACTATGACGGTACATCTTAATTTGGCTTGTAAAATTCGTGCAATGAATTATTGAAAAGCCATTATTGAAATAACCTCTTCTTTTCTAACATGGCTGCTTATGTTTCCCAGATGAAATACAGCATGTATCTGTTGCCATAGCTACAGTTTGTTTCTGAAATAAACATTACTTCTTTCTCATTCCTATGTCCACATGCAAAAAGCTAAACTCTGTCATCTTTTTCATTCGTTGTAGGTAGGTACAACAACCAATTTGAATAGTAATCTTATTAAAGATGAAAAAATGTATTATGTCAAAATGCAGACATTTAAGTGGCATGAAAGATGGTAATTCTCAAAGTTTATAAACACAACATGGCATATACTTTTACAACCTTTAAAGAAGGAGTAACCTTTTTGGGACTCCTGTAAATATTTAAAACATGAGGAGGAGGAGTTTAACTAACAAGATCTTGGAGAAGGGGGAAAGGTTTAAATAAAAAAGAAGTTCCCCAATGTGTGCTTTTTCTAACTCTTGGGTTCTAGCCTTGTGGTCTCTAGAGCCTTGGAAGAAAAACACTATTCCATGGCTGAGTGGAGTTTGGGGCAATTCTGCTTGATGAGTTGGACAGTCATTTTTAACCTCGTCCTCCTGCAGCACAGAGAGTTTGTGTATTCTTCAAATGTCTCATTTACAATTTCCAGAAATAACACTCAGTTCAAGAAACTTGGGAAGCTGTCCATGAGGCTTAATCATGTCATGTCCATGCTAAGGTTGCCTCATGCAACAGACCTGAAGGAAACACACAATCAGAAAAAACATATCAAACTTCTGGAAGTAGGGAAGAAACTAAATTTTCAGAGATTGCTTTTCTGTCACCTATTATGGGTGTAAAGCAGGTGACTTTGCAATAAAAGCGGCAATACCGGTTGTTCTCCGGACACCCAGTGCCCTGAGCTGGTGGAAGGGGATGGGGAGCAGGATGTGGCCTTCGCTATCCATGAGGAAATGGTTGGCGACCTGCTATGGAGCTTGGATGTGCGCAAGTCGATGGGGCCGGATGGGATCCACCCAAGGGTACTGAGAGAACTGGCGGAGGAGCTGGCCGAGCCGCTTTCCATCATTTATCGGCAGTCCTGGCTATCGGGGGAGGTCCCGGTTGACTGGCGGCTAGCCAATGTGACGCCCATCTATAAGAAGGGCCGGAGGGCAGACCCGGGGAACTATAGGCCTGTCAGTTTGACCTCAGTGCCGGGGAAGCTCATGGAGCAGATTATCTTGAGGGTCATCACGCGGCACTTGCAGGGCAAGCAGGCGATCAGGCCGAGTCAGCATGGGTTTATGAAAGGCAGGTCCTGCTTGACGAACCTGATCTCCTTCTATGACCAAGTGACGCGCTTGGTGGATGAGGGAAAGGCTGTGGACGTGGTCTACCTTGACCTCAGTAAGGCTTTTGACACCGTTCCCCACAACATTCTCCTCGAGAAACTGGCTGCTCGGGGCTTGGACTGGCGTACGCTTCGCTGGGTTAGAAACTGGCTGGATGGCCGGGCCCAGAGAGTTGTGGTGAATGGAGTCAAATCTGGTTGGAGGCCGGTCACTAGTGGAGTCCCCCAGGGCTCGGTACTGGGGCCGGTCCTCTTTAATATCTTTATTGATGATCTGGATGAGGGCGTCCAGTGCACCCTCAGTAAGTCTGCAGACGACACCAAGCTAAGTGCGTGTGTCGATCTGCTCGAGGGCAGGAAGGCTCTGCAGGAGGATCTGGGTAGGCTGGAGCGATGGGCTGAGGTCAACTGCATGAAGTTCAACAAGGCCAAGTGCCGGGTCCTGCACCTGGGCTGCAACAACCCCAGGCAGAGCTACAGGCTGGGAGATGAGTGGCTGGAAAGCTGCCTGGCCGAGAAGGACCTGGGAGTATTGGTGGATAGTCGGCTGAATATGAGCCAGCAGTGTGCTCAGGTGGCCAAGAAGGCCAACGGCATCCTGGCCTGTATAAGAAGCAGTGTGGCCAGCAGGTCGAGGGAAGTGATTGTGCCCCTGTACTCGGCTCTGGTGAGGCCGCACCTCGAGTACTGTGTTCAGTTTTGGGCCCCTCGCTACAGGAAGGACATGGACGTGCTCGAGCGAGTCCAGAGAAGGGCGACCAAGCTGGTGAGGGGTCTGGAGAACAAGTCTTACGAGGAGCGGCTGAGGGAGCTGGGATTGTTCAGCCTGGAGAAGAGGAGGCTCAGGGGCGACCTCATCGCTCTCTACAGTTACCTGAAAGGAGGCTGTAGAGAGGTGGGGGTTGGTCTATTCTCCCACGTGCCTAGTGACAGGACGAGGGGGAATGGGCTTAAGTTGCGACAGGGGAGTTTTAGGTTGGATATTAGGAAGTACTTCTTTACCGAAAGGGTTATTAAGCATTGGAACGGGCTGCCCAGGGAGGTGGTGGAGTCACCATCCCTGGAGGTCTTTAAAAGACGTTTAGATGTAGAGCTTAGGGATATGGTTTAGTGGAGTACTTAGTGTTAGGTCGGAGGTTGGACTCGATGATCTTGAGGTCTCTTCCAACCTAGAGAAATCTGTGAATCTGTGAATCTGTAAAAATAAAGCCACAATAAAATGACATCCCAGAAGAGAAAGCACAAATGCACATACAATTTTCGTCCAGGCCCACTTCCAACTAAGGTCAGGGAGAAAGACAAAGATACAAACAGATTCTTATAACTCAGACCTGAAGCAGGGGCCAGAAGTGTAAAGGATATAAATCAGTAGTTGTCCTGTACCCTCAGCAGAACCATACTCAAGTATGCAAGCGGTATTCAAGCCCTCGTAGTGTTGTAAAAGATATGTGGATATTGCAAACATTTGCCTTTTTTTTTTTTTAAGATCACTTCCTCAAAGTGTACTCAACACAGAGAAAAGTAGGCCATACCAATCCCCAAGAGCCCAAGTAGACAGATATGCCTTGCAGCATACCTTAAGGGACAGGGGATTAAAGCTATTTTGGACTGCTGAGGAAGTAGATTCCAAAGGGAATACCTTGACAGCAGCCTCCTTTATATGCTGGAAGGTCTTCAAAGTAAATGTTCTTTATTGACCGATGGAAACATCAAGAGAGACATGGCCTTTTAGGTAGATAAGACCTAAGCCACTCATGTCTTCAGATACTGAAAGCAACATATTCAGTATCACCAGAAAACAAGCAATCAGCCACTGCTTAGCTCAGAAGGGTGGTTCCCAGAAAGATACTCCAACATCTGAGTCAATATAAGATGTAGCTCTACTAGCAATATATTATGATATTTTACAATGGTTTACAGATCATAGCTAGCATTACTCTTCCTCATGTCAGCATAAAGTCACTTAGCTCAAGAAGATATAATTTGCAAGACCCTATAAACTTCACAGATTACAACCCAAGTGAAAGGCTGAGACTAAACTAAGTTTGTGAGCTGGCTGTGCTGTGCTGCATGATAACACTATGCTGTTACTCTTTCAAAATTTGGCATTGGTCTGGCAATAAGGGACCCCCACCATATTTTTTTTTCAGAAAACTGTGAAAACTCATGCAATCTGATTTTAGCCTATTTATAGAAAGACCACTGTGGACTAAAGAGGAAGGTTGGATGTAGCAAACATTCAGATAAAAGGAATAAAGGAACACTGAGTAACTAAGACAGAAGATAAATTAAAATAATTAAAACAATCTGAGAGAAACCATCACTCACCAATAAAAGCTATGCCTTTCTGTAACAGCAAAAGTCATAGGGTCCAATGTAAAGTGCATGAAGCCCAGAAACAGACCTTTACAGTAATGGGTCTGAAAACGTGATTTTCCCGGTTCTTGACATGCATGTAGTTTTGGTGGGATTTAGCAGATAAGGAAACAGAATCTGAACATTTTAAAAAGACAAGTGATTTGAACTCACCAGCTCCTTGTCCTGCTTTATGCTTCCCTATTAGATTATTGTTCATCAAAATGACTCCAGACCTTAAGGTATGATCTATTTTATCATTAGCTCAGGAAGAGTGTCCATTATGAAAAATAAAAAATAATTTTAAAAAAATCTCCTTATGCTTCTCCATGAATAAAACACTGAACACTCCTCAAAGAAATGATATTAGACACCATTCAAGGCTTAGACATGCTCCATTTCCAAACTGAACTACCCGATTATTTAGTAACAAGGATAAAGTGAGAAGCAATTCCAAGGTACAGATAAATGAATTAAGTGCCTCTCTGTTAAGAAAAAAGGTTCCCTTGTGCACAACACTAGTCCAAACCCTGCCTTCCAATCTGTGTCAATCTTAAACTGGACTTTCCGAAGCCACTGAAATCTATTTATAGCAGCAAACATATTTCTGCCCATCACTGGCCAAGAAAAGTTATGCGTCCCTGCAACAGTTGAAGTCTCAAACACTAGAAAAAAACTACATGAGGTCCATAAAAAAACGTTTCCAGAAAATCAGACTATTCTAATCCTACCACACTGAAAAGTGGTTCAACATTTTACCAATACTACATCTTTTCCTTTATAGCAAAGTTAGTAACTATAGGAGGAGCAGTAGCAATCCTTCTATATTAATGATGGCTGGCATCTCCGGCAAACTTTTTGTCTTGATCAATACTCCTAGGGCTCAGATATACAAAAAATTCTGTTCAACTGCAAATATCCATATACATGTTCATAGTCTTTGGCAAACATGGCATACTCTAAATTGAATTAGCCCTTGAAGAAAGACCTCATTTGTCAAAGCAGTCATTTATCTCACCCCCTACACCAGGTTAAAGCTTGTGCATTTCCCAGTGAAACCACTACAGACTTGGCCAGCTTCTGCACTTCCCAGCTGTTCCCCTTGCTTTAATCTAGTGTAGCTTCAGTTCACAGCTGAAGCTTTCTACATTCTGAACAATTATATATCCAGCAGCACCAGCACCACATCACAAGTGACGATGGAGCACACTTTGCATAGGATGGACTAGGATCCATCTGGATGGGATGAGAACAAAAGGAGACTGGGACTCTTTTTCCCAAGTCGAAGTATCATTTGGCCTAAAGTAAAAGTACAGATCGCTCACCAGTTAATTTCTGTGAGCCTTTCATATCCTTTACTGTTAAGCAGAGACACACTGTGCTGAAATCTTATGTAAACTGAGAACCTTCATCTTTCTGATCTCTAATCACAAGAGGCCCCAAACTCTTAACCTCAAATCAGAGGGCTCCAATGTCCATAAAATGAAGCCTTCCGTACATTTTGTGTCAATAAGTTCAATACTCCTTCAGGTAGCTGATTTTACCAAGTCTTATGTAAGCTTATGACACCATAACTATCTTCTCTTCTATTAACATAGGCTCTTTTGTGGATCAAGTTATCTCTAGACTTCAGCAGATAGTCCAGCGACCCAGACCTAATCGTTCTACAGTGAATACAGTCTGGCTTTTTAAATTTTTAATTTGAAAAAGAATAACTAGGCAATCAGATATGTAAATGTTGAAGGAAATTATACTTAAGGCTAAAAAATAAGTGGTCATTAATTCATTAAACACCCAAAAGTCAGGAAGTGCCATTACTGGCATTTACTGTGCAATTGAATTCTGCTCCCATGTGTATACACACTATGATACGTACTTTAATTATAAGATGTCTTTTCTTTCTTCTTTTTTTTTTCCACAGGACCCCAGCTTTATTCTCTGCAAAGTGCTCAGTGAATACAGCAGCTGCTCAATATTTCTCTTCATCCACATGCTTTATTTACTGCACATCCTCCGAACATTGCATTGCATTGCATTGAATACAAAGTTTCTTCTTGACTCATGGGTTTTGTGCTGATGCTTGCAAATCTAGTATATCAATATACTATAAAGATTAATGAATTTATGGTCACAATCCCTCTATGTAGACACTAGGAGAGTGTCACTCCTATGCACATGCTAGGAAAGTGTCCTTAAACCCATTTCATAGAATGAAGTAGAAAGACATAACGACCTACCTAAAAAGTCAATGGTACATTGACTGAACAAATCTACACTGCTACATAATGCTTCTCACTTCCTCAGAGTCCCAAGCCTCTGTTAATTAAAGTTGTGACAGCCAAAACTGAGCATTTCAGTACATGAGACTCCCAGTCTCATGACTGTAACCCCTAAAACACAAAAAGCACACATTAATGGATATCCTGGAAATGCCTTACTACCTTTGAAGTACCTAGTAGTATCAGCCCATAGCTGGATAGATCTACTTCTCCTCCATGATCATTAACTGTGCTAGCGACAAAGCCGAACTTACTCTTTTTGCAGTGTTTTGCCCCCTTGTCTACATATGGACACCTACAAGTACATCAAGCAAGTGAGGTGCACTCCTAGAAAAAAGGTTCATTCTCTTCACAGTCTTGATTCAGTCCTTGAGCACAGCTTACTTCATGTACTAACTAAGACAGCGGTCTTGTGGTAAAAAATCATATGATAACATAAGATGGAACCATATGAGATTGCTTCACTAAAGATCCTAAGTCTGTATACGCGGTACTTGAAATTCTGTTAGGCTTTGATGGATTTGTTTATCAATGTTTATATGTATATGTACCTCTATATCACTCCCCTCAAGAGGTCTTTTTACAACCAGGAAGAGAGGAAAATTGAAAACTTCATGAAATCTAGGAACTTTGCTGTGTAAAGATGATATATTTAGGAAATGTTCAAATCTTATCATATTGAGCCACACCTAGGGAAAACTATGATAGTTCTTTTTCCCAAGTACCTGTAGAAAATCAATTCGTGCTTTGGTTGACTATTACATCAGGGAAAAGAAAAAAAAAGTGCTAGTGAAACCAGCTAGAGCTGCAATCATAGCATTTGCCTGCTATGCTATCCAAATGGCATAGCTACAGTCAACTTTTTCCCAACAGATCCCTGTCTAGCTTGTCCTGTAAAGTATTTCTCCAGTATCAAGAGTTCTAGCTTTTCAGCTACCCCATCTATTCAGACAAAAGAAAGCAGGAAATCCCAAATTGTAGATTCCTAGGTGAATCTAATAGCTACTGAGTTGTTGTGTAAAAGGAAATCTCCTCTGAAGAAACCCAAGTGGTGGAACATCATTTCCGCAGTGGAGGACACACAAAGGAAGTATGTGGAAGACACCTGCCATGGAATTTTTTTGTCCAAAGAGAGGTGTCTACAGGCTAGATGGCTACATCTGAGCCAGGCTGCTTCTAAAGTTTATCCTTAATACACTCACCTATTTGCTAAAAGAGTCCGTTTGTTTCCACTGACAAGTTCTGCTGTGGATGACTGCACTGTAAATATCTGAAGTTAAGCAAGATGAAGCAGATGCCCAGCTTCTGTAATTCAGTCAGTCTAACGGAGGAGAAAGCCTCCCAGCCGCAGAGATCTGACAGGTGCCAGGCACGCACAAAAGCAGAACATTAGGCTCGTGGAGAAATTTAATGTGTGAAACTAGAGGACCTGCAGCCCCCAGGCTTCAATAGAGTTTGAGAAGCAGCCAAGAGTCCTGTGTTAAGGTTTTGGAACTAAGGGTTTAAATTCCTCTGAAGTCTAACTTTAGAGTGAGACATAAAGACCCTTCTTTGGATACAGCTTTCTGACCTTGTATTTTTACATCCTCTTGGTAGCAATTATAAACCAGCAATTAAATGTAAGATTAGTGTCATTACTCTTAATCATATTGTTAACAAAGTCTGAGTATTTGATTTGGGGAAATTAAATTACATGTGTTTCCTTTTGTTTTGTTGTGCAATTGCTAGTCATTTACATGTGGTCCATGAGTTTAGATCTGTCTTTCTGTGGCTGCCTCTGCAGACTTGAGTATATAGGTTTCTTTTTATTTTTAACTAGAGTTTTAGATATGCAGGCAGTATAGGACTCAACCACACATACTGGTAGTTTTTCCACAGTTCGTGGGTATACCTGCCTACAGATACTCAGTCCTGTTTCCTGTGCAGCTCCTCATAATTTTCTTTTCAGATGTATGCAACACAAAAAATAAGTCTAAAAGAGGAGCTACTCAAGAAAGAGAGGAAAATTTTACTGACAATTCATAAGGCATTTATTTTCTTACTGTGTTTATTCTTATCCAATTCAATTTTGATCCTACAGAGAGAACTAGAGACAGTAGCCAAAAATGCTGATGACAATTGAGTTAAAGTATTTTTTGAATTAAAAATAAATTCTCATGCAAAGAAGAAAAATACACCCAAAGACAAGAGAGAGGAAACCTCCCTCAGAAATGCCAGTGAATTCAGAAGTGAATTGAACTTGTAGCCATTGAAAAGCATGCTTATTAACAAAAATAAAGAAGGAAAAAAAATCTCCCTAAAAAACTAATTGCCAAAAGAATTTCTCTCACTCCAAAATCTGAACTGAAAATGAGTATAAAAAAAATGTGCTTAAACATTTATTTTATATTGCTAATAGTCTTCTGGTGAAGCTAATCTTTCAGCACATGCTGTTATCACTTTATATTTTTTCTGATTGCTCATACAGTACATGCTACTGACAAGCATTCACTGCCCACGTACCTTTAAGAGACAGAAAGGAAGGATTAATTTTTTTATAATAGCCTGTCTCTTACATAGTTAATGACAGGAAAAACAGGATGTCAGTTTGTGGCGTTCACTTAGAGAGAAACAGCAATCATGATATGCGAATATTGTACCAATTGCTTTCCAGTTATGTTCCAGGTCAGATCCTCCAGAAAATGCAAATACTTGCAGAAAATGTGGATTTAGAAAAGCCAGGTACAAATTCTTACTTCAGTTTACACAGCCAGCTGCAGACAAGAAAAGGACTTGCCTGGAGGATGTGGGGGAATGTCTGGGACAGGGAGCTGCCCCTCATGCAAGGCTGATGAAGTTTAAATGCAACATATGTGTCAGAAGGGATGGCCTTCAAACAAGATAAGTCTACACTAATGTTTGTGACTAGATCTCAACACTGGAACCTGACCCACAGACTCTTAACAAATTTCCACAAACCAAGTTTGCTTTTGCCGTTGATGAAACAACACAGTGCATTGGAATAGGAGAATGTCTTAGGTATCCTTTTCAACACCAGAAAAAACAGTTCACTACTGTAAAGATTAAAACTATAGGAGAAAATGATATCTAATGTACTAATAATCAGGGACGTGCAAAAATCCTTAATTGCTTTACACATAAGGGCCTGATCTAATGCCTCTCCTACTCATTTGAGCAGACAACAGATCACACCCATCAATTACAATCTATAGAATAGTCCAATAAGTGGAGTCCTTTATTTCAGTTGATGCTAAGGACAATTTAGCAATCTAAAATAAATAAATAAATAAATTATTCATAGATGGGATGCAAGAGGCTAGGTTCTGATTAGTCTTCACTAAGCTATAACTTGCTCTGTAATACTAAGTTTGGAGCCAGTGATAGATCTGTAAGAACTACAACTACAGATTAAGATGCACTGCATTCATTCCTTGCAAGGAGAAAGGGAGTATGATGTTTAAAAAATAAAATAAAATAAGTGTTAAATAAAGTGTTAAATACAGAAAAGTTCTGCTTTAACAGGAGAAAATACCTTAGTACTTATAGACCCTTTGGTAGTATTTTTGGGGTATTCTTTAACACATGATTACAAATATTCATAAGTTTATTCATATCTCACTTTTACAAGATGTACATTCATATCATGTGATTCAACATAATACACTCTGAAACTGGAACTCAACATGTCTGGTGAATTCATGTAGGAGCATGCTGGCATAACCGAAACCTTAAAAAGTTGTTTGTTTGTTTGTTTTTCTCTTCCACAATAGCAAAGGGGTACAAACTTTTAAGACGAGTTGGTTTTGGAATATTTTTTTTCATTTTAGCAATCCCTGAAATGTCTGTAAACTCAGACACACTATGTGTACATAACCAAAACAACGCAATGGTACTGCAAATCGCACTGGCTGCTCATAGTTTTGCAAAAGCAACAGGTTTAAAAAATATAAAAATAAATGCAAAGCATTGTCAAATTTACACTCAACATAATTAAAATAATACACATTTAGAAATTTTCAAACAAAACAATAAATAAAACATCCACATACATTAATACAAAGGAACAGAGATATTTGCCTGTCTTTGATGTAATTAATACATACCATAAGCCTAGATTCATGAAAGCATTACCTTTCAATAAATATCTTAAGCTTCAAAATCTGATATTTTCTACATTCTTCAACTGATTTTAGTTAAATATCAATTTTCAATATAAGGTGTATGAACTGCATCAAGTTTCAATTGTTTATTGGAAATCAGAAAATTTCTAGGCTGATTTACTAAAATTAGGCACCAACTGTTAGCATCAAATCTGTCTAACAGACAAACAAAATTTGAGGGATACCCGGTATCATACCCCTTTTGAAGAATGCCTCAAACGCCAAAGCCTATGGCCTTTCACTGATCTAGCTCAAAAGGCCAATTAACAGAAATAACCAATATAATAACAGCCACTGGATTACATCAATAAGACCCATGGTGCACCTTTTAAAGAAGATGCAGCTTAGAGATGTAATTTTACAAACAGCATGAGTCATAAACCAAAAGGCTCAATTATTCTCTTAAGGAGAGATCGCACTCTGCAGCACATCGCATTTCTTTTTACTGTTTCCAATACCAGGCCTTCTCCAGGTACACCGCATCTTACTGCAACCAGTAGAAGTTTTCAAGCGACTATGTTAGCCACAGCTCTTTTGAAACTTGCTAACTATGGGAACTATGACATATCAGGGGAAAAAAACACCACAGTGGGGTCAGTAGGCTGCTTACAGATGAGAACTGGGGCTCTTTGATAATCCTTCTTAAACACAACAAAATTTCCAACCATACTGGTTGTGTGCACTTTATAGAGTTGAGTACCATTAACAATTCCAAGGATGTCACCTGGATCATTAGTTATTAGACATTACAAAAATAAACACATTTCTAAGAAAGACTTGTAATCTATCTTTACCATACTTCAAAAATTTTTCTCAAACTTAAGGGGGGAAAAAGCCTGCCATCTCCAAAGTAAGAATGTCTCAAAAAAAAAAAAATCTGTTTAAAAAAACAAAGAAACAATTTATTTTGCCTAGCACATTTAAAAGAGCAGTAAGAATGTGTATTTTTGTCACTAAAAAAAAAAATCATAACCTGCACTTGCCTTAGAGATCTGAATTTCTGTAGGACTACATATCTACTGTATTTGAGTCAACAGTCCCAACGTGTTATGTCAATCCAAATCATGTCTTATTATTATTTTATAGGCAAACATAAGACTGAAAGATATAGCAGGTAAAGCATGCAAAGAATTGACATCAGCACAGTTGGTCTTTGTGAAAAATTTATAGTAGGGGAAGCTGGAAATTTGGGGTTTTCTAGCAATTTGTGCATGCCGTTGGGAACTCCGATTTTCAGCTCTAGCCTTAGCACTGTCACAACTTGGCCCCGCTGAGTCACAAACAAAACTCCCACTGATGTCCAAGGTCAGAGGATCGGGCAGTAACTTCTTGTTCTGTGGAGAACACGCTGCCACTCTGAATCATGCTCAATGTTCCCTTTCAGACTTCTGATAAAGTCAGGTATGGTGTTCAAATGCCTTGGAGCTGTGCCTCTGCTACTCACAGTTTTGAAAGGTGCCTGGCACCATGAACTTCTTGTCAGATTATGATCCGGGGGATGCTGCTACATTACAAAATCAAAAGTAAAAATACTCGGTGCTGTCTATGGGTGATGGAAACTGGTCTTTGATTTATATGCCTTAATTTCTACAAAAATGGGGATAATAATTCTTATCTACTTCATAATGGGTGAGATTAAATAATAAACATTTATACAGTTCTTTGCAAATAAACATGATATAAGTGCTAAGTATTATGATATTAACCAAAATGTCACTACATCTATATGACCCTACTAAGCAAAAAAAAAAAAAAAATCCAGTATAATTTTTTTCACACATTTCCAAGTCAATAAAAATGAACCATGGAATCTGCTTGCTCTTTTGATACAAATGGATGAAATACTTAAGCTTATTTGACAGTTCAAAAAAAGATCAGAGGCTATTTTTTTTTTCATTATAAAGGGACCCATGTAATGCACAAAGCTTTTTTTATAGGCTTGTTTGTAAACAACATTATTCATTTGGCAATCACTCAAGTTATTTTTCAAAATACTGGACCGAATGTTTGAGGAAGATTCTTTAGCAATCCACACACATTAAACAAAGGCCTGCTCCAAAGGAGTTCTGCCCAGCGCCTGCTGTTTTCATGGTCTTGGAAAACTCATGCTTCTCCATGAAAGATAACGCAAAGATCAGGTTGGATGATGACAGACCACAAATGAGGCTTGGCATGCCTGAGAATCTAACGCAGTTACAATACTTTTAAACTTTAACAAGCACCTTGGGACCCTGGCTATCTTATCTTCAACCTCCTGAAGAGAAATAATTAGTAAAAAAAAAAAAAATGCAAAGGAAAGAACACGTGATAACAGTGACAGAGTAGACACTTCAGTCCAGATTCTCAGTTCGTATGGATCACTGGAGCTCCAAGGCAAACAGAGCCACAGTGACTTGCACTCAGCAAAAAGTACAGCCCATAACACTGTAGCCCAAGTAGAACTCCTCGTTTCTTCCCAGTGACGTGAGGACGGCAAGAAGAAGCCATCCAAATCACAGCAAAGTTTTTATACCACCACTGATGCAACTGACACATTCTAGAAATAAAGCAGAACCGGTTTTGGCTACAGCCCTTGCTCAGTGCACCTTTCCATTTCCTTTCACGTTAAATGAAATGCAAGAACAGCACAAAGTACCTTGGCAGATTCTCAGCGACGTCCAGACCCTTTCCCCAGGACGATCTATGGTACCTCCTTCAAAACAGGCTAAACTGATAACTCTTGCCATCTTCCTCCCTTCTGCGATGGAGAGCAAGGCTGCCCTTGGGACAGCCATTAAAAGGTCCTAGTAATCCAGAGAAACTGTAAAAATGTTTCATTCTGTAAAAAATTTTAATTCTGTAAAGAAGTATGCTACACTACCATCCTTATTTTAAGCTAGCAGGGAACTGCATTTGTATTACCAAAGTTTTTTGAATACAAGAAAGAAAATATGCATTAAAATTTCTGAGAGAAACCTTAAAACGTTTTTGCTGTGTCGGTACCTAGTAAAACAGCAGTAGTGGAGCAGTTATTCCTGCCAATGTGAGAGGGATGCATACAGCACATGCATCTTGCAACGCTGTGAGATCGGGAGCACCAGGCAACCTCATTTGAAAACATCCAAGAAAATTCAGACCCCAAACCTATCGCTTCAAATGAGTTCATCCTGTAGAATTATTTAGGGGTGAAACTCACTGTTTTGTGAAAATCCAGCACAGGACTGAAAAATAACACAAGCCCCTCATAAACTATCAAAAGAGGACTTGAAAGGGGAATAGTTGGATATCAGGTAGAGATAACTAACGGTTCACCAAATCAGAAACTCCCTTGCCTTCAGTATTCAACCATTTGTATGAAATTCTCCTTCAGTGGCTGTAGGTATCGAGTATAACAAATTACTTCTGGTAGCCTAAAACATCTCTATAGTAATGTTTATCATTTTTAATATCTGCATGTTAGAAGTACTGGAACCATTCTAAAAATTTCTTACTTTAGCCACAAATTCATACATCATCATGAATAATGTTTTCCTTTCTAGGTAATGTTTTCTTTCAATAAGAAAATGTTAATTGCTTGAGATTTTTGTCCATAGTTCTCAGCAACAAGTAATACTATCTTAATATATTGGCCTTGTTTTAAAAAGGCACAGGGCTTTCACAGAGAGGTAGAAAATGCAGGTAACATTTCTCAGCTCTTGCTAATCCATAATATAACTACTTCTCACATCATAAATAGAAGGGAAATGGCACAACCTTGATATTTCAGAAATTTTGCTTGCTAGAAAATATCAAAACTTGAAGGAGAAAAGAAAAAAAAAAGAGACAAGTGTCTAAAATTTTTCTACAGTATGATTTTTTGTCCTACAGTAATATTTGGATTTGATAAACATCATCAAAGGCCAAAACTAGTAATGAGTTGTTAAATGAGACATAAAAAGCAGGCTTAACAGTACTGTTGAGAGGATAACCTTCCACCAATGCAGGCCTTGATAGCAAAGGCAACAAATAGCTGTCTTGTTAGATGTAGACAAGACCAATATTTGCACCTTCCTCTTCCCTCTCGCTTCCTCCCCCCCCCCAAAAAAAAATATATATATAATAAACTCATTAGAGGTGAATAGCATAAAAAGTAGAAGGAAGTATGGAGGAAAGGGAAAGGGAGAGGGCCAGTAAACTCAGACACTTTGGTAAAAAAATTTAAAGGATTTTCGTAGTCCCCATCATTTCTGCATTTATATTAGTTTGTTTAAGCATTACCTTTAGACTTGGTAACTAAATCACAGGCAAAATTTAAAATGACCAAATATCAAACTTGTCCACCTCTACAAAACACTTCTGTGGGTTGTTGTTTGTTTGGTTTTTCTCTTTACTTAAAATGATTGCAAAAAAATGTCATACAGACTTTTCAGCTTACTTCCCAGAAATATGGCACGTTGACTCGACTAGAAATCATGGCATCTACCTTTTCCCATATGTGATACATATAACTTTATCCATTCATAGAGGACTCAGACTGTCATTTTGGCAAGGAGCTGCAATGCACCAGTCTGAGCATAAAGGACTTAAGTTATGGTTCTTGCAGAATCGGTTATTAACAGAATAAGTACGTCTATTTCTTTTTAATCTATAATATTTACAGTATTGCACTTTACTGCACTTAATTGCATTTCACTAAAATTAACACTGCATCAGTATTATGCCTTAAAACCATACGTCCATCTTTGTCGTATAAGTCATTCTTTCTACATCCTGTAAAACAGCAAGATTTCAATTCAACGATCCAGACATTAGGGAAAAAAAATAGAAAAATTGACCTGTTTCTATGGCACAACACATCTCTTTGAGTTCAGGTGATTCTGGCAAAACAGGTGCATTTCTTAGTGTTCCCATCTTTCAAGTTATCGTTAAAGATTAGTAAATTCTAGTCTCTCTTTTTTTTCCTTTCAAAGGACATAGCCATTTGAGACACACATTTTCTGTTATTGCTGCTTTTTTTTTTATAGGAAAGAAAGGAAAAAACTGCCTTGCCTCAGATCTGAAATTCCACATTTAAATTCAAACCAGTTCTGCAGCAGCAGCTCCTCAGTGATGGAAGAGATTCATGGCAGTGAAATAATACTGTTGGCAACAAAGAAATGTCATCTTTAATGGAGACCAGCCCCAAGGATTTATTATTTATTATTATTATTATTTGTTTTGTTTAGTTTTGTTCTAATATACTTTTGATCCTCAAAACGTGTTTAGTTAGACACATGCACAAGGTAGCAAAACTGACAGCAGCGGATGACGTTATGCTGGAGCGATCACTTTTGCCAGGGTCAAAAAAAATATCCAAAGGTCCCCAATGTTCACAGATTAACATAATTTAGAGATCGTTTCCTTCTCTGTTGTTGTGGTGGTGGTGGCGGCGGTGTTTTGTTTTTCTCTCTCCTCTTTCCCTCCTCTCTGTCTGTCTGTCTGTCCTCCCACCTACTTTCTCCTCTTCAAAGTCTCTGGTTTGTGTTTGCGTGTGTGTGCGTGCGTGTGTGTGAGTGTGCCCGGGAACCCGGGGCCGGGAGAGTTTCCCCACACGCCAACGGCCACCAACGGCTCCCAACGGCCGCTAACGGCCGCCAACGGCAACCAACGGCCGCCAACGGCTCCCAACGGCAACTAACGGCCTCCAACGGCCGTCAACGGTCGCCGTCTTCGCCCCGGCTCCCCCCGGCCACGAAGTCTCTGCTGGGCGGGATGAAGCGAAGGAGAGCAGCCGGAGAAGGCTGCCGGAAAGTACTGGAAAGAAAGCGAGGGGAAAGAAATCAAAAAGAAACAAATAAAATAAAAGAGGACAAAAATTAAAAATAATAATAAAAAAAAAAAAAAACGGAGAGCAGGAGGCGGGGCGGCCCGGGGCCCGGGGCGATGGGTGGGGTGGGGGGGTCGAGTAAGGGGCTGTGTGTGCGCGGGGGGGGGGCCGGGGCCGAAGCGTGTCAGAGCCCCAGGGCCTCGGCGTGCTTGCGGGCCTTGAGCCGCAGGTCGGCGATGCTGGAGTTCTTGCTGTTGCTCTTGGCGGCGGCGGCCACCACGGCGGCGGCAGAGGCGGACTCGGCCAGGGAGGCGATGGGCAGCCCGAAGGGCGGCGGCGGGAACATCAGGTAGGGCGCGTGGGCCGCCAGGTGCGGGTGCAGGTGCGGGTGCGCGTGGGCCACCCCCTCCAGCTGCAGCTGCGCCTGGACCTGGGCGGCGGCGGCAGAAGAGACACGGCGTCACGGCACGGCTCGGCACGGCACACACAGGGACAAACCCACCCCACGCCCCGCCCGGACACCGCAAATCAAAGGACAAACCCACCCCACACCCCGCCGTAACACCGCAAGTCGAAGGACAAATCCGCGCCGCAACCGCTACACAACTAATTCCACCCCCCCACACACACACCTTTCTTCTTTTCTTTCTCTTTTTTCTGTCCTTTTTCCTTCTGTTTTAAACCTAGCTAAAAAAACTCGCCGCCTTTCTGCCAGGGCGGTGTTTGCTTTGGAGAGCCCTCGACCTGCGCAAACACGCTGGGTTGACTGAGAGATTTCAGCTCCGGGGAGTTTGGGGTGGGGGGTGGGGGGGAAGTTTATTTATGTATTTAATTATTTTGGTCCAAATATGTCTTTTAAAAATCAATACAATTAATCTGTCAGCTCCACGTGTCTCCGAGAAGGAGAAGGTGGCGGAGGGTCCCTTCGGGCCGGGAAAATCGATTCCCCGATTAATTGACGAAAAAAAAAAAAAAGAAGAAGAAGAAGAAGAAGAAGAGGGGGGGAAAGCGACAAGAGCCGGCTGCTAAGGGCCGGGTTTCCCCCACACCCAGGCCCCCCTCATCCCCTTGTGCCCCCACGGGGGGGGGGGTCGCGGAGCCCCCTCCCCGGGGCCCGAGGGGCGCTGAGCCGTCGGCAGCAGGGCGGGGGCTCCTTCGCCAAGTTTTTTTACGGGCTGTTTTTAAAACGTGCCAACTTGTGTATAAACGGCACTTGTAAACGTGTCCGGCTTCCTCCCGTGCAAACGAAAAGGGGGTCGGAGCTCGCCGGGAGGGGAGGGGGAAAGGGAAAGGGAAAGAAAAGCGGAGCTAACTACCTGTTGGAAAGGCATCCTCAGGGCTCCCATATTCACATACGGGGCCACTCTGCAGGCGTCTAAATGGCTGGCGGTCCCCAGGATCACACCTGCGGGGAGACACGGGGCCGGGTGAGCAATGAAGGCGCCCCAGGGTCCGAGCCCGCCGCCCCCCGGCCGGCCCGCGCCCCCTGCCCACCTTTGTGCATCTGGTTTTCCTGCTTTCGGCACTTTGCTCTCCTGTTCTGGAACCAGACCTGTAAAAAGAAAAGGCAAACAAAAACAAAAAAAAAAAAAGAAGAAGAAGAAATTGGAGGTAGACTGGGGCAGCTGCTAAGAAAGCGGATTAGCGCCGGGGCCGGAGGGGGGAGCCGGGCCGGGAGGCTCCGCGCAGCTCCGTCCCCGGGAGCACAGCGCAGCCCGAGGGGCAACCCCTCTGCCTGCGGGGGGGGTCCCGCTTTTGGGGGGTGAACCCAGGAGGGGAGAAGCCGCCCCGCAGTCTGGGGACCAGGGGGCTTCGCACTGAGCCCCCCCGAGGCGGGCTGGCAGGAGCCGGGGAGAGCCGCGGCTGTCCCTGCGCCCCCTGCCCGGAGCAGGGGGCTGCGCTGGCAAATCCCTAAATCTGCCCACGCCAAGTCCAGGGGCGACCCGCTGCCCAATCCCATTGCACCTCAGCGCCCAGGGAGCAGCCGGCATGGGGTCTGGCCCCTGGACCTGGCCCCTAAAAGACGGGGCCGGGCCACCCGCCTGCTCGCCCAGGGCCGGGCGTGGGAATGCCGGAGACCTCGGAGGAGCTGCGAGACACCGAGCTGAACAAAGGGGCTGAGTCACTCCCGTTCCCCAAAACGTTAGAGTGAAAGAAACCTCGCTTCTGTAGCAGAGAAGAGCAACATCCTCCCGGACCGGGATTCAGAAAGTACGTATGCCCCTGCCCGAGAAACGCCTGCAAACCAGTAATCCTGCCCTAATTCCGGGCTCCCTGACTCGAACAAGCTCGGGACCTTCAGTCGCCACCGCGACTTTTCCGAGGGCATTTCTGATGTTGGTCACTTTCCCGGGGTGCTCGGTTTAGCGACTCTCCCCAAGGGGACCGTCAGAGGCAAGGACCGAAACGTTGCGCGGCCCCTGATCCGCACACCAAAGCCACCGCTTGTGGACAAACATTGACTTTCACGGCTGATAAAATCTTGGAGCTAAGTAAACACCTTCCACCTTTGATGTTCTCGCACTTGCCAAGAGATCATACGGTTAATTAATACTAACTGCACTTCCTACATCAAATTTTCCCTTCAAGCTTTCTTCAATTGCCTTAATGATGGTCATTTACAACGGAGTAATTAGTGCAAAGAAAGGCTTCCAAAGGCATTAATTACCTCGGGTACCTCAGTGATTTTCTTAAGTAGGAATTGGCCTTCTCTGATTTCCAGCACCATTTTTCCTGCCAGGGGTGGCCCGGGGAGAGCGGGCGGCTGCGGGGCGCTGCGGACTGCCCACTGTCGCCTGTCGCCGACACGGCCCCCCCGCGACAAGCCCGCATCTGCCGCCGCAGCCCTGGCTGCCCCTCCGCATCCTGACACGCACCGCACCGGCTGCGTTTCGTGCCGCAGCGCACCGGCAGCGTCTCTGCCTTTAAGCCGGGCTGATGGGGATTTTTAGATAAGCACGCAAAATATCATCGGGCGGTTGCGACAATAATGCTTTTTTTTTTACAGTTGTAAATCCTTGCAGGAAATCTCCTCGTGTGTGTTTCCCCCCGCACGCCACCCCCTCCGGCCCCCCTTGCTCTCTCTCTCCCTCTCCAAAGGAGTATAAATTGTCAGGAGGAATTTAAGCAGCGTTTAAACAACTTCTCTTGCAAATCAGAACATCTTTCAAACAGAAATTATATTTAAATCTGGAAAACGAAGTGCCCTTTCCCTTTAGCTATGAAAAAATAAGGTTATGAGGAATAAAAGTGATGAATTAGCCACTGCGTTAAGCGATAATAAATCAGGCTTGGTGTGATTCACGATCAATTCCAATTAGTCATGAATATGCTAAGTAAAGCACAGTACACTGTTTTAGACAGTTATTTCTTCATTAAGGATCACTCAGTGATTTCTTTCACAAATGCTCTAATCTGATTTCCTTTTGATTTCCATTAGAGACAGTGAATAATGACATTTAATTTAGCCCTGCACCATAAACCCAAAGATATTTGTTGTAATTGAATTACTGCCTGCTCCTCACTATGGTCTCATAACTTTCAATTATAACCCTGACAGCTGGGTGATATGAGTTTCCAGTACAACACTAAAAATAAAAGGTTAATAAGGACTAGCTACCATAGGAGCTTCAATTTATTTACAGCAAATTTCCACACTAAATTGAAACTATATCCTTTAACAGCAAGGGACAAGCGCTTCAGATAGGAATTAGAGAACAATTCTGAAAGTATTTAAAAAAAAATCTTCCCCTTTTTTCCCTCCCCTTCTTTTTTTTCCATTTCCATTTCTTGATGGATATCAAGCTCTCAGTTTATTTCCTAATTAATTATCTATTTCTCCTCTTTTCCCTCTTGATGTTTCTTTTATTTCTAGCATTATTTTCATTCGTGCAAACCTCTTTTGTAAGATGATTAAATATATATATAACATATTTGTCTCTCTCATAGTCTCCACCGGAATCAGTAGCGCTTTTCTCTCTCTCTCTCTCTCTCTCTTTTTTGGTGTGCTGTTTTAAGATCTGTAAGCACTTGAAGCACCAATTTTCCTGCAACTATGAACATCCTGTTAAGGTGCTGCTCAGTAATAAAGTACTTGAAAGAAAGAGTGCAGAATTCAATTACAAGTAATTTATTTTTATAGAAACAGTACATCAAGGCCTTGGAAAGATATTACAGAGCCCAAGTAAGAAGATCTGGGAAGATGACATAAGAGTTGATGTCCCCTTCAGCAAAAGTTTAATCTTTTCATTAATTTATATGGTGTGCTTAGATCAATCTTCCGGGAGAGTGCAGGCCAGCAGCACTCTGAACCCCTGCAATATCCCCTGCAAGCATCCCTCTCTAAGACGAGTGCCCGGCGCCATCCCCTACCCTGCTCTCCTATACCGAGAGAGGCAGGAGCTGAAAAGAGCCTTTAAAAATAAAATAATAAAAAAGAAGAAGAAGGAGAAAAAGAAGAAGAAGAAGAAGAAAGAAAACAACCCCGCTAAGCTATTTATTTCGGGAAATGCCTCCGGGAGGCAGCTGTTTGGAGCGAGCTGCTCGCTCGCCTGCTCGGATGGAGGCGTGCTGAAGGGTCCGGGACCCTGCCCCTCGGCTTCCCCCCGTGGCTCTCACGGGAAAAAGCAGCCCCTCGCTCCCCGCCTCTCCCCGCCAGGCTCGGGGAGCACCGACCACCTTCCAAAAGTACCGCGGGTACCCTGCCGGAGGCGGAGGGCAGCCGCCGATGCCCCCACGGGCACCTATGGGCACCTATGGGCACGCAGGCGCCCGGGCAGCAGCTGTACATGTGCACGCATCCATCGCCTCCAGGCTGCTTTGGTCTTTGGTGACTTTTTCTGGCTGGGTTTTGGTTTGCTTTGGGGTCTCTGAGGCCAAGCACCGAGCCCTAACCCAGCTAGGGGGTTCCTGCAGGTTTCTCCTGCTCTGCGGGCCTGCTCAGAGAGCCACAGGTTGATCATATTAATTATTTCTAGGGTGCTGGGTTATTTTGTTTGTTTGTTTGTTTCTATGAGACCTCTGGTTTGGGGATGCGTTCCCTAGTTGGCTTCAGGTTTGGGGAGGGGGTGTATTTTCCCCCTGCAGCAAGCCACAAATCGAGTTTAAAAACAATCGATGCGAAGCCACAGAAGCAGACGGCTCCGATGGCCCTAGAAATACAGCAAGCCGGACCTATTTTCAAGGTTTAGAAGGCTAATTGGTATTTAGCTGCATCTGAAGCGGGATGGGAGGGCCGGGGGGAGACTCCGGCAGATGGGGTGCCATGCATTCATACGCTTGCTGTGCGAAGCAGAGGGGGCACCTTTCCCCCGGCTCTGGCTAATCCCGTCCCCGAGCACCCGAACCGTCTAGCCTTATGCACGGCGATTGTTTTCTGCCACCCCCCTCCCCTTTTTTCTTATACAAACGGCTCTATAAAAGGAAGGGGGAGAAGAAATGAGGATTAAGGGAGAGTTAATGGCACGTTTGCAAGGAAAAATACGATAATAAATAAAATAAAATTTAAAAAGGCAAATCGCACAGTTGTTAGAGGCTCCTCATCACCACCACCCCGAATATAAAAATCAAACCACCTTCCTAGGAATTGCAAGGACCGGGCAGACGCCCTCAGAGCAGCCTTATTGTGTGGCAGGACAGGTACACCGGCATCGCAAACAGCTTCCCCATCACACGTGTCGTCTCTGCCTTCACCTCCCCGCTTGGGATGAAACGGGGCACTGCGCTAGGATCCGCTGGCAGGGAGGAGGTGAGGTGAGGACGTTTCCAGGAACAGAGCCTTTCTCTTACCTGAACCCTAGCTTCAGACAGTCCCAGCCTCTGGCTTAGTTCCTCCCTCATGAAGGCATCCGGATAGTGAGTCTCATCAAAAAGTCTTTCCAGCTCATTCAGCTGCTCTAGTGTGAAATTGGTTCTGCTTCTCCTTTGTTTGAGCTTGGTCTGTCCATCTTCATCTTCTGACTTCACGTCTTCCCTCTTCTCTTTGCACTCGTAGATCCCTGCCGGGAGGGGGAAGGGGAAAACGACACTGAGCCTCCCCGCAGCACCGCTCCCAAGTTTCTCTCGCAGCACACGGACGCTCCCCCCCCTCCCGTCTCCGCTTCCCCAAATTCAGCTCAGCCGGTGGGGGCACCGCTGGGCACCGGGGGCCCGGGCAGCCCGGGGCAGGGCCGCGCCGTCGGGGCAGGGCCGGGGAGCACCGCGTCGGGCTGAGCACGGCCGATTCCCCGGCAGAAAAAAAAATGTAGATATTATTATTGTTGTTATTATTACTATTTTAACTTTATGTTCTTTGCAGGGGCAGGCCGGGGAAGGGGCTGGCAGGAGAACCGCCGGTACCCCGCGGCGGGGGAAGGGGGTTTCTCCGCTGCTGTTTTCTCCCGAAATAAACAAGGTTGTGTAAGAAGCTCCCCGCTGGGGTCATGGTGAAGCTGGGCTGGAAATGTTTGCCTCGTACAAGAAACTTTCCGCGGGCCTGGGACCGAGAGCGTCCTCTCCCGTCCCCCTCCCCGTTATCACCCCCCTTCCCCCGGATCCAAGCACCCTGCGGCCGCACGGCCTGTCGGGGGGCAGCGGGCTCAAGGACCGGGGGTGCCCTCAACCCCTCCAAACACCCCCAGCCCCAATGGGGGGCTCGGGGAGGGCTGGTGATGGAGACAGCCGCCTGGGCACGCGTGTCCGGGACAGAGGGCAGTAGGACCGGGGGGCAGTGAGGGAAAGCGACTGCCCTTTCTTGCCTACGCGTGTGATTTTGGGGGCGTCTTGCTTTCGCTTCCTTTCTCTCCTTCTTCCTTACTTTGCCCAGCGGCCTAAAGCACCGTGCCCCTTTCAGCCCGGTTAGCGGAACGGGAGCGAGGCACCGGCGGGGTACCGGGATTTTGTCCCGCTTCCCCGCCGCGGGCCGGGGCGGCCGCATCAGCAGACGGTGCCGAATTCAATCCGGTTCTCCCTCCTCACCACATGCATACGTGTTTTATCTACACGCATCTCTGCGCATGCACGTATATCTAAGCCTATATAATCGGAGGCATTCCGAAATTCATATGACTAAGCTCGTGTTGACTTCTGAAATGCAAACTGTCCCCGACCGTAACCACTCCTCCGGGCTCCCCGGCTCCGGGCTTGCGACCGCCTGCCTAAAACTTTGGGAAGGGTCCGGCCTCCCGAGGGGTGTTAGCTGCTTGTTTTTAATGGCATTTTGTTCGCGCTTCTCCTGTAAGGGGAACCCCTATTAAAAGACGAGGGGACTAACCCAGCAAATGCCTAGGGAAAATGAGCCGCGTTCAAAAGCTCTGTCTCCTTTCGGAGATACGGGGCTACAGCATGTCCGTGATAGGTATAAAATATTAACTAGCATATCGGTGGGACTGAAATCACACGCTGGAATCAGTTGAAATTAGACTGAAACCTGGCATGAATTTAAACTGTCACAAGCATCTCAGTTCTTTCCAACTCCTCCCTTCCATCCCCACCCCCAGCCCCTCTCCATAGATTAGATTAGCTAAACATACAAGCCAGAATTTCGATACACGGGGAAAAGGGGGAGTAGCAGAGAGATTTTTTTCGTTCGTTCGCTTTTCTTTTTTTTTTTTTTAAGATTATTTTTTTTCCTGGAGCGTGCCCTGTTAGGTTTTTGTTTGTTTGTTTTTGTTTGTTTTTTTCTTAATATCTTCCATGCGGATAATTCCTCTCCGCTGATCCCTCTCCCTCTGCAAACCCGCGACCCGGGCAGCGCAAGCAGCAGGGCTGCGTGGAAGCGGCTTGCGCAGAAATGCGGGTACCCGACCCGATCGCACCCGGTCCTTCCATTTGGGGAGGGGGTGGAAGGGAGAAGGATATTGCACAAGCGTCGGGGCTGTAAATTAAATCGCCGTTCACCCAACGTTATTATTAAACAAGATCAAACGGGAGGAAACAGCTGAAAGGCTGGCTGTTGTTCCCCAACCTATTAACCGCTTTTTATTACCCCGGGCTGGCCAGTAGCTCCCCAGGCAGGTCCACCTGTCCAACTCGCCTGGAGACACTTTCTCAACTTTCTCATCCCCCCCGCCCTTCGGTGCTCCCCTTTCCCCGCGAGCCTGGGCACGGTGCTGAGCCAGCCTGCTGGAAAATCGCCTTTTATTTCACCTCCCTCCTGCCAGCAGCGGGGCCGCCGCTCCGAGCCCCTCCGGGCCGCCCCCCGGCCCAGGTGAGAGGGGCGGGCAGGGTCCCGAGGGCCCCTGTTTGGGGAGGCTCCGCCTCGCCCCGGCCCGGCCCGGCTCGGCTCGGCCCGGCCCGGGTTGCTGCCTGGGGCTCGGAGCACGGGGGTCGCGGGGAGCCCCCCGCACATCGGCCATCCCCCCCCGGGGGGAGAGGCAGCCTCCCGGAAGCAGGAAGAGCAGGTCTGCGGAGGCTGCGAGCCTCCCGGACGAGGCTGCCTCGTCCCTAAAGGCGCGGACTGGCAAAAAAAAAAAAAAAAAAAAAAAAAAAAAATATATATATATATATATATATATATCCTAAAAACATCTGCCCCCTTTCCCCGTGCGAGAGATCGCCCAGGGCACCGCACCGGCGGCGGGCCGGGGGGCGGCGGGGAGGGGGGGGAGGCCCGAGGCTGCGGCTCCTTTTGCACGCCGGGGCGCGCCTTGCACACGCACGGCCGGGTGCTGCTAAGCGCCTACGGGGGGCAGGGGCCGGGGGGCTGCCCGCAAAGCCCCGCAAAGCTCCGCAATGCCGGGCTCGGGGCTCGGACCCGCTGCGCAGCGCCGGGGGCGGCCGGGGAGGGGGCCGGGGCGGAGGGCGGCCGGCCTCGCTCTTACCTTCGGCCGTCCTGCCCGCGGCGAACTCCTTCAGTTTGTCCTTGTCGCTCTCTACGTGGTCTTTGAAAAGGTGCACCGGGCAGTGGTTGCTGCTCTCGGTCATGTCCTGCAGGTTAGAGTCAGAGTTTCCAAGCTCCCTGGAGCGAGCCAACCCACTCTCCAAAACTTCCCTGTACGTGATCGTCTCCTTCTTGTTGCTGCTGCCACTGCCGCTGCTGCTCTCTTTGCTTTTCTGGTCAAAAGATTTGGATACAAAAGCTGTAAGTTCTTCCATGGCTGCCCGGTGATCTTATCCACAGAGATCCACTTGTTTTCAGTAGGAGATGTGGCCGTCCTCTCCGCACGCTGTTTTTGCACGTAGAAGATGGGCTGTATAGGGTTAGATCACTCCTGCTGTTATTTATGCCTTTCAATTTGAGATCACACTATTTATACATGGCTACCTCAGCCCAACCCCCAGCTCTCCCTGTCTCCAGCAATTACTGCCTGCTCCATAGTCGCAGGCGGACTCCTAGCAGCTATCTCCCCCACCTCAGTCCAGCAATTGGCTTTCTTTTCATTTCATCACTGTTTGGCATCTCCGCACCTCGGTTTGGGGAGGCAAAGAGGCGAGAGCGAAAAAAGAGGGGGAGAGGGAGAGGGAGAGAGAGGAATAAAAGGGAGGGGAAAAGGAGCAAAACATAAAAATCGGGGTCTGCATTCCATAAAGGGGCTGCAGAAATGAAAGTCGAGGAAGACTTAATTGACTGTAAGGACATCCTGTGCGCGGCAACACTGTGAGTAAAAGCGGACCCAGCTAACCAAATAACTGTGCTCCTGCCATTAAGTGTGTCGCTACCAAGAGGAAAGGAAAATGATTGTTCAATAAAAAGGTAACGAACAAAAAGCTGCAGACGTGCGTTTTGTTGCGATCCCTCCAAATCCGACCGGCTTCGCTGCTTAGCTAATTTGGCTTAACCGAGCGGTCGGAATGATCGGCGACCCCCCCACAAAAAAATGCTCTTTGCAAAGCGCTGCTTGTGGCGGCCCGGGCTGGGTGCGCGGAGGGGACCAAGGGCTGCGGGGAAGGGAGAGGCGAGGAGCCCCCATGGTCCTGCTCGGGGGGCTCGGAGGGGGCGTGGGGCGGGGGGCTCGCCAGCTGCGGGGGAGCACCGCGGAGTCCGTTTTCGTGCTTGCTGCTCGTACGTTGGCTGGAGATACCGATGGGGGAAATCACGATCTGAAATGCGTCTTTGGCTGGAGAGCTGCCCTGCTGCGTGCAGCGGAGGGGTAATTTGTTAGCACGGGAGTTTGTACTCGACAGATAGAGCATTACATCGTCTGTCTTTTCTTTTCCTTTTTTTTTTTTTTTTTTTCTTCATTCTTTCTAACGAAACCTAGCCTGCTTGATTTAAGATAGGACTCGGCACTAATTTCCCCGCCTCGGTCTTCCTAGGCTGCCGTTAGTTTTGGTGTAGCCCCGGATTAATAATTATTACTTTGTGCGCCTGAATAGCTGCCTGAAATTAATCTCCAGATAACGGCGATGGCATTCCTAGCACTTCTCCGCCCGGCTCGAGCTGCATGCGGAGCTGACTTTCTGGCTATTTTATTTCCCCCTCTTCTCCCGGGGCTGTAAGGCAGCGGGTTCGGCGTTTGGCGGAATTTGGTCCTCTATTCGTTTAGCTTTTGACTTCCCGTGTCAGTTCCTCGTCTCGACTTTGCGATAATCGGAGCCCGTAATCACGCCGCCCTCTGCTCTCAATTGCAACCAAAGGAGGCTTCTTGCCCGAGCGAGGGGCCATTGTTTCTTTTACTAGGGGAGCGTGCGACTGCTCCGATAATTAGCAGAACGCCAAAACCCTAAAAATACGTTTAATTAAGCCAAAGGTGCCCCCAGCACCAGAGTTAACACCTCCACAGGAGGAGGGGGAAAAATAATAATCGAGGAAGCAATTAATAAAGGGCTTTAAAAAATCAATCTCCCCCTGTGCGAATTTAAAATGATTATCTAGGGGACAAGGATTGATCATTTGATCTCGGCCCTGCGGATATCCCTGACATTTATTATATTGTTGTGTCTCGGTGGCATCCTTCCTCCGGAGTTCATTTAACAAGTGAGGGAGCCGAGGAAGCCTTACAACTTAACAAACAGGTCTTGTCATTGCAAACGCCAATCAAATCCGAGGCTCTAATGTATATCACACGGCACCACATAAATAATAAAGGCAAGCGATAGACGTGGAAGCGATGTATGTCTAAAAAAAAAAAAAAAAAAAAAAACACAAGCTGCTTCTACCTCTGTCATGTGCCTGCGTGTGTAAGGCCGGGCTGCCGGGGACAGGGGCACGCACGGACACACGGACGCACACCCAGACGCACCGACCCCGCCGCCGGGGAAACTTTCCCGGCCGGGATCGGCTCCCCCCTCCGCTCCCAGCCCCTCCGCAGCTCCTCCAGCCAGCGGGGGAAGGACAGACAGACAGTCCCGGCCCTTCTTCCCCCCCACCCCCCCCCCCACCCCCAGGAGCCGCTGGGGCTCGCACTCTCGGGTCCCCCATCCCCTCCCCGCGCCCCCCCGACCCTTCCCGCCGCCCCCGGGGCTCCTGCCCCCGGGGACCGGGGCGAACCCAAGCCCCCCCCCCCAAAAAAAAACACAGCCCCCCTCCCCTTTCCGCCTTCCTTCCCCGCCCGGTGGAGAGAGCCGGTTGCACCCCCCCCCCAAAGCCCCCCAGGGTCCCGGTGCCCTCGGGGGGCTGCGGGACCCCGGGGCAGCCAGCGGGCGCGCACACGGCGCAGCAAAGCCCCCGGCCCCTCCGCCACCAGCCGGGCAGGGAGCCCGGGGCCGGGGGGAACTTGCCTCAGATGGCTCCGAAAGCAAAAAAGCGAAACAAAGCACCGGAAAGGGAAAGGGGAAAGAAAAAAAAAGGGGGGGGGGGGAATTTTAAAAAAAAAATAGCGGTGCAAATCGTAACCCTCCCCGGGGATCCGGCCGCAGCCCCGAGGGGGTCGCGGCGATGAGGGGCTCGGCCCGGCCCTGGGGGCTGCGGGGAGCGGGGGGAGGCGGGCAGCGCCCCCGGCCCCCCCTCGTAGCCCGCAGCCGGGCGGCCAGCGAGGGCAGGGGGGCGAGGGTGCGGGGAAAGGTGGGGGGCGCTTCTGCTCGTCCCCGCTGCAAACTTTGGCCGCGCATCCGGCGGGGAGCTGCGCTCATTGCTGCGCCTGATAACGGGCTGGGGAGGAGGGATGGGCAGAGGGAGGGAGAGAGGGAGGGAGGGAGGGAGAAAGGGAGGGAGGGGGAAAAGAGGGAGGGAGCTGCTGTCCAAACCCCGTTCCCTCGCAGGCACGGGGCTCCCGGGACCCTGTCGCAAAACTGACAACTCCCCGGCGCCCCCGGCCCTCTCGGCACCCCGCCCCCCCGGTTAGGCAAAAGGCCCCCCTTCCTCTCCCCGTCCCCATCCCCTGCAGGACGAGGCAGCACCTCCAGGGGCTGCCCGGCCCCCGGGTCACCTGCGGGGGGCCGCGCTCCTAAAGCCCCCTTCTCCCCCCAGCCCTCCCCGGGGCACCGTGCAGGACCCCCTCATCTCCTCCCGCAGGGCGAAGCACCCCCTCGCCCCTTCTCCTCCTTCTCCCCAACTACCCCCGTGCCTTCCCCAGGGGGCTGAGGACCCCCCTCTAAGCCGCCCCCCCCCGCAAAGTCACCCCCCCGGTGGCCGTCCCGGGGCCCCGCACGGCGCCGGCCGTGCCGCCCCCCCCGGGTGCGAGCTGCGGGAAAAGCGGCGCCGGGAGCGCACGGGGCAGGAGCCCGAGGGGCCATAAAGCCGGCAGTGTGAGCAGGGAAACCTCGCCCTGCCGGGGAGCAGCTCCGGACCAAGTACCACAGAAGAGCGGTTTTTTTAATTATTTTTTTTTTTTCCTCGTAATATCAATAGTTTTGTTATTCTCCGTTCCGCTCGCAGAGGGACCTCTTGACCATCGGGGGCTTTCTCCGAATTAAACGAGAGGAATAATTGTGAATGAGTTCGAGCGTTGCATTGGCTTTAAGCATTTCCAAGGCGAAGGATTGGATTTCATATTTATAAGAGGAATTTACATTTGTACATTGACTCACGGGATGACGTAGAGCGAGACCAATTTCCTCCCTCCCTCCCTCCCCCCGCTTCAGCTTATTTTGGGCGAAATGGGGCAAATAAGCAAACAGAAAAATCATCGTCTTAATTCACGCTTTAATAAGCGCTGACCCGAGGAGCAAGATTTGAGTAGATAACGGAGTCCCCTCTCTCCACCGCCAACACTCTCTCTCCCCCCTCTCCCTCTCTCCCGTGATTAATTCGGAGACTGTAATCATGGACATTGTACATCAAACCTTTCTGCTCATGCTACAGACTCCTGCAGATTTTTATTGGTTTACATGAAAGCGAGTAAACATATTTCAGAGGATGCCCTTTCAATCTGGCTCCATTTCCACAGCACATAATTCCAAGGACAATTTGTTTTAATAATAAGAATGGATGCAGTGTTAATGGTTTTCAATTTGTGTTGTGTTTTTTTTTTTTTAATTAAATATTTATAAGTATCGATCGAGGGTTTCAGGATTTTACAGACGTCTTAACACATTTCATAGATGGGATTTTTTTTAATTTAGAAACCTGCGTCGTATTCTCTTTTATGCTGTTTATTGATTTAAGCAACATCCGTGTCTCAAATGAGAGACTAATAGATTTTCATTAAAACAGGCTCTCTTAATCCTGATTGTGAATGGATATGATTGATCCTTCCAGCACACTACACATCTATAATATTAATAAAGGACATTACCATGGCAGGACTTATTTTTCCGTCGTCAGTGGACTTTTTATTTTTTTCCCTCCCTGAAACCTTAAAGATTTATTTGGGGGCCGTAAAATGGCCCACAGGAGGGAAACGCATTGGGAAGAATACATTTTTATATTCGATCTTTTTTTTTTTGGGGGGGGGGTAGCTTCAGTGGAAAGATATTTTTTTTTCTTTTTAACCCGCGATCCGCTGTGGAGACATATGGTGAAAATTAAACCGTTTCCCCGCAAATCTAATCTTAAAACATTTACGTTGAGTTTTATTTTTAGAAAAACAGTTTAGAAGGAGAGGCAAACAACCTTGGACGAAAAGTAAAATAAGGAAGAGAGGCAAGGCTGCAGTTGAGGCTAACAATAGGCTGCCTCCCAGGCGGAGGCTGCCGTGCGGGTGCCGTACCTGATGAATATGTTACGAAGCGTTCCGGACAGGAGGGGCTGCAGTAATTAATGGAGTGTGACAGAAATGCTAAGGGCTTAATTGTCTTTAGTCCGACTTCTCGAAACGTAACCAAAGGGGTAAATTAATTCGAGGCAAAAAACACACACAAACGCTCCCCTCTCTCCTGCGCAGAGGCACACGCTCACACTCGCACCCCGTCCCTTCTCCGCTCCAGCTATTTTTGAAGAAGCTGCATCTTTCCAGCCACGTTAATTACTCATACATTCATTACACGGAGCCCAGACGCCTTCAGACCCTCGTCTACTTTTACTTCTGGAAAAGAAAACAGTCGCGTGGTGAATCGCAATAAGCCGTAGTCTTTGTGTGTGTAATTAATTACAATTTAGTGGGCGAGCAGGATGGGTGAGCCGTCCCCTGGATTTCGCTCGCCCTGGATAACTCGAGCAGAATCGGAAGAGTCCGGCAGAAGGGAAAAAACAAACAAACAAATAAATAAATAACTGCAGGAAAGGAGGGAAAAAGTTCTGAGCTGCAAAGTTTGTACCGACGGTAGGGACACAAAAAGCACGCCGAGAGAATTGTTTGCCTCCTCCAGTAATGTGCTAGGGACGCTGCGATTTTGAACTCTGTAATAATGATTAATAAGTCAAAAGGGCATATTTTTCTTTTATGGTATGCAGCGCTCAGGGGAATATTCTGCGTATGTCTTTAAAACGAAGTAGGAATATTTACACACATGCACAGAGTTAGCAACAGCACCAAAGAAAGGAAAAAACCCACGAATATTTCAGTGAACTATTACATTTTTTCAATTATTTCCCAATGAGTATTTCAATGAACTGTTACATTTTCCCAATTCACAGGGAAGATTTATGGGATTATTAAGATTTCTAGTGGAAATATTATACAGTGGAAGTTTATCGTCTCTCAGGGATTGTACACCATTTGATATCAATTTCCAGATGTTATGATCTTTTTCAGAAAAAATAATTGAGTATATTAACTTCTCTCCTACAGAAGACTGTTTAGGTATTTATTTATTTACCCTGCCAAGGGCGCAACTCTCTCTTCCCTCCTTCTCGCCCCTTCCCAGGATGAAACCGGCGAAACGTTCGAGCGAGCTTAAATCACGAACCGGCTCGAGCCTCATGGGACGGAGTAATTCATTTGCGACTTTATTACGAGCAGAAGCCCGGGGCTTTGCCCAGGTTTTTGCAGAGCGGCAGCTGCCGCCGCCTGCCCCCTTCGCTTACCTGCAGCCGCCTGGAGCCGTGCGTGGGCACCCGGCCCACCCGCGCTCCCCCCCGGCGCCACGGGGCTGCGTGGAAGCCCCACGGGTGTCCGCGAAATGTCCCTTCGGGGCTTGTCCTCGCCCGTCCCAGCTCCATTCCCCCGCCCCCCCACCCGGTGCACACGCGTGCACATCCCCGCTGTGGATTTGCAGCAGCCCCACGGCCTCACGGCCGCGGGTGGGCGAGCGGGGCCGGCTGCAGACCCCATGGGCAGAGGCAGAGCTGGCTCCGGGTGCTGGCCTGCCCCCGAAGGGACAGGGGGTGCAAGGTTGGCTCGGCTTTACCGGGACAGTTAAAAATAAAAAAAAAGGGAGGGGGGCAGAAAATCAGCTTCGGGAGACTCAGGTTTAAATAACAGCCTTTGATTTTCTGACAGTAAAATGGAAAACGCTTAACAGGAGTCAAGTTTTGATGTCTGAGGCTGGCAGCGCCCCCTAAAATTATATTGTCCTGCCTGCTGCTTCAGATTGGACCCAGGACCCTATAATGTCTCTCCGGGTCTTTATCTGCAGCCTTTCTGATTGCAAAACCATAATTGTATCATTTTACACCAGTCAACTAAGCAAGTGCCAGTGGAATAAAATCCACAAAGTGCACACACATACCAGCTCCCCGGCTAAAGCAGTCTGTTCTTTGCAAGTTGTAAAGGCCTGCAAATTAAATACCAATTACTGGAAGCAATAAAATGTTTTTTATTGCACGAAATCTACTTAAAACAGAAAAGAATAGTCGTTTTCTTTTCGGCGGGGGGAAGGGGGCAGCTCACCAAGACATATATTGGCAGAGAAGGATTATATACAGCGCCTGCACGGGGCCACAATGGAGACATTCTAGCGCCGGCAGCAGGCCGGGCTCCCCGCGCCGCGCAGAGGGGGGCTGCGCAGAGGTGCTTATGGTAGGGATTACTGTAGGTGAGACTCGGGGAGGTGGGAAGCCCAGGAACAGTAGCTCTAGGTAGAAGCAAACGAGCACTGCGATGAAGTTACACGAGGGCGGTCTGCTGGGCTTCCAAGCCCCAAGCACAAGTGAGGCTCTAAGGGGTCAGTGGTGAGCAGAGTGTGGAGGCTGAAAGGCAAGAGGCTTGTCCTCTCCTCCTACCCCTGCCCTCTCCTCCTGCTCCTCGGGGTTCGGGGGAAGAAGGGGTTAGCAGCGTGAAAAGGCTCCTAATTCCCCACTGCAGGCTCACTCCCCAGCCCCTTCAGGCCCCCAGCCCTGCAGGGTGCTGTCTCCCCTCAAACATCCTCGGCTTTCAGTGGAGCAAAACCCACTGTAGGGAGGGGTGTTTACCCAGACCAGACACCCTCGGCTTCTCCTTCGCTGCTGTTCTTCACTGCAGCACAGCCTGGTGCCTAGCACAGAAAAGGAAGAGTGGAAGCAGCCAGGAAGATATGCCCCGTCAGGGGAAGGCCAGTGGGATGAGCGATACGACAAACTTCATTTAGCACGCTCAGCCTTTGAATGGCACAGCCAAATCTCTCCCTGATATTTGCAGCACACTACTAATTTCCCTAACATTTCCTTACTGCGGGAACATCCCGTCCTTGTGGTTTTCCCCTGGATTGTGCCCGCAGCTCACCTTTGGCTTCGCTTGCTGTCAGCAGCTGCTGGTGGCCAGAAAGACACAGCCCTGCGAGCACCCAGCACACGCAGTGGTCACAAGGCACCCAAGGGTGCTCGCACTGCATCGCCGTACGTAGCACCTGAAAGAGCAGGGTTTACTTTTTCAGTGACTGAGGCACTCTGAGGATTTTGAGCTTGTTTCTTACACAACCCCATTCCAAGCGGACTGAAGTCTCCAGCTCCCCAGAGCACAGAGGCAGGCGGAGGCAGCAAGTACATCTCCAAGGCTAATTACCTGCAAGCACACAGGCTTTCTGGGGACAAATTGGATTTAGTGATGCTTGAAGAGACTTGACTAGACTCAGACATGCAAGGGAAATCAAAACTCTGCCACACATTTTAGTGTTGTTTCAAAGGTTCCCTTCACCTGCCAGGTGAGTGACCATCTTCTGAAAGCACTGATGGAGACCACCAGGTCCTGCACTGTGCCGGGGGCCCTGGGCCAGTGCTGGCCTCCAGCAACCCCTGGAGGTGGCAATGGTGCCTGTGGTGCCTGTGGTGCCTGGGGCACCTGGGGAGTGGTGGGGCCTCCTTCCAGTCCCAGGGGGGTGCTGTACCAGTGGGATAGGTGACACTGGTGGGGCTGCTGGCACCAGAGGGAGAAAATTGGAGTATTTTCCCTCTTCACACTACTTTGAGGGGCTTTGGGCTTTATTTTCCCAACTGATGCTCGTCTTTTCTTCTTTCCTTTCCCCACCACCACCTCTGCAGCAAGAAATGCCACACCAGTGGTTTGCCCTGGGTTTACTCCCTAGGGCTCAGCTGCTCGGTAGACTTCGGAAAGAGATGGGTCCCCTGATGTCAGGCCCAAGGAAGCAGAGACCCAGGGCTGACATTTGCAGCAGGTCCCTCTGCTGCACCAGCTCTTCATTTAATGCTGAGCGAGGAAAAGCTGTGGGAAGGAAAAGGCTTAATGGCACAGTCATGCTACTCCTTTTGGGGCAGGGGGTGGGAGTCACTATCAGGGAGAAGAGTGCTTATTCATTGATTTTTCCTTAAAGAAGGAAGTAAGTCCTCGACATCACTAAATAAGCAGGACTTGTGCTACCATGCACCCAAATGAAGCCACGCGTTCCTTGCGGATCCACTCCCACTTAAACTCCTCACCACGCACCCACGCGTGCAAGCATTCACCCATCCATGACACTGTGGAGATTTCTGTTTTTGTTTAAAAATTGGCTGCCTGCAGCCTCCCCGTAGCTCCTCTGGGTATGTGTGAGCAGCTGTGGAGAGCTGCAAGGCTAGCCAACAGACCTTGTAGCCCCCACAGATGTCAATTAGTTTCTCTCGGGCTTCCTTTGGATGCACCGGGGTCTTGAGACCTCCGTGTGCTGACTTATTTGTAAAGCATGAGTTATTCACTAACTCCATGTTATTAATTAGAAGATTATCAGCTCTGCACAGTTAGGCTGGCTGTGGCAGGGAGGTTCCTAGGTATGGAGGGTGCCAGCTGATGGCCATGGTGGGACGGTAAAGAGAGACTGGAGGGGTAGGAAAGGCCACAGAGTCCCTCAGTGCCTTTCCAGGCTCGGGAAGGTGGCGAAACAGCCTGCCACAGCCACACCACTGAAGGCTGTGGAGGGCTGGCCACCCACCCGCGGAGGTGAGCCAGGGGATGGGGGCCACAGGCTTGGAAAAACATCCCGGGAGCTGGTGTTGGGCTGTGGGGGAAAAGCCCTGCATGAACCCTCCCGGCAATGAGCAGAAGACAAAGGGCCAGGTGCTCCCCGTGCAGTTAAGCACATTGCCTCCAGACCCCGCGGCTTTTTCAAGTGCTTAAACTGACTGCGCTCCTCTGGGGACCCACGTGAGAGGAGGCGAAACTGAGTGCATCCTTAATTTGACTAATTTTCTTCATCCTATATATTTTTGGTTCCTCCCTGTGCTAATGAATCCTCGCTGTGTTCTCGGGGAGAGAGACTTGTTAGCATTAGCAGAGGTCGCCGCGGCCTTTCTCCGAGCTACGTCCGTCCTTCCCGTGACTTGGTGAGGTGCCTAGGAAGGGACACCGGGGCAGGAGAGGGGTCAGCCTCTCCCACCCAGAGTGACACTGTTTGTCTTTGAGAGAGGACACGTTTCAGTCTAAGGTGCAGCATCAAGCCTAACATATCATGCTATGTACAAGCATCAGTGAAGAAAAAAAGAAAACAGGAGGCCAGTATTGCTATAACACAAAGGCCGTGGTGAGGATGAAAGGGGAAGGCAGGAGTAAAGGAATGGGGTACAAAAGGGGTCTGGGTGGTTGTGCTGCTGGGGTGCAGGAATACTTGGGGTTTGCGAGCATGAGGGGGTATGGGGCTTTGCCATGCATCACCCATGTGCTGTTAAGCAAGTTGCTTTTTAATCTTTCCCTGCCTCGGTTTCCCACCTGCAAAAAGGGAGTTATAACAGAGCATCTTGCCTTCTCTTCACTTACTTGCCTTATTTACAGTTTAGGGCATTACTTTTGTTTCTGTTGTGTCTGTGCACTTGGCAGTGTCATGTTCCCTGGGACCCGTAGGCATTTTCCATAACACAGATGATAAGTTTAACAGGTTCTTTCCTTTTCACTCCTTTGGCCTCAGTGCTCACCACATCTTGTTCCCATGAGCCACAGGCAGGGCACCATCTCACAGCGTCTCTGTGAGCTCCCTGCCTCTCACCAAACAACTGGGGGCAGATCCAGTACACTAACCCAGCTCACCCGCTGTGCTCACCAGCCAGCCAAAAACAATGGTTCTTCATCAGGCTGAAGCACTGAGCAGTGCTGTGATTCTCAGCGGGATGACACGTGGAAGGAGAGGACCTGTGTGGGACATGGACTCCACACCTGCACCGAGGAGATGCACAGATCCTGCCCCAGGGTGGCTGGGGAGAGCGGAGGCCAGGCTTGAGAAGTGGCTGGTCATTTCACACGCCGGTGTTTCCTCTTTAATTTGAGACATGTCCGGATTTAAAGCCATGGTGTGTGTTGTCAAGTCCTGTTGTCTTCAACACTTGCAAGTTAAGCACCATTCTCTTCAAAAAATCATGTCCCATATATCTCATAAATCACCAAGAGGTGAGGCACCCCAAACTGGAGAGTGTATTTGAGATGGAAGGTTTAAGCAATTACAAATTGATGTGTTTTTTTTTTTTTTTTCCATTACAGCAAAAGAGGGGTATGATCAGATTAAACCTGGCAGACCTAGCTGGAACACTTTAAGGAGTCGCCATCACCAGCTGTTTATTGCCGTGCCTCTGCCAGAGGTTACCTCCTCCTCCCACTCGCAGAAAAAAAGAGAGTCCTCACCTCGGCTGCTGGACCCTGGCTGGCTTTGCCTTGCACACACACGTAGCACCCCATGTGGGGAGCTGCGCTGAGCACTGCTGCAGTCATGGTTTGGACGGTTACATGTACACGTAAATGCTCGGGACTGACTAATCCTTATTTTTTTTTACGAACACGCGAGTGAAATGCATTGGAGGGTTCTGAATAATTTTCCTTATTTAAATTTTTACGTAATAGCTCATGTGATTGTTTTTCCAGAAGCACACAGATGCAATTAATTTTAAAAATAACTTACTAGTAACAGCCACTAAGCATGGCTGTGTTTTTGTCCCTTACTTTCTAAGATTTTTCAAACTAGGCTTTGTTGTTTTTTTTTTCCATTTGCTGTTTTGTTTTCCCATGGCAAATATTCAGGCTCTGTGGACACAGACTTCATGCTGCTTGAGGGAGGAGATATAAAAATGATACCGTCCTTCAGAGAATCATAATGTGAGAGAGAGAAAAGAAAGCTTCCTTTGTGGTCTATTTGTGCATTACCAAGCAACCTTCCTGTGCCTCATGTTCCTTCATATGCAGATACATCATCCTTATATAATAGATAGATTGGATGAAATGTCAAATGTAAATTGTGCACACTTTGAATTTCTATTACCTCTAAAGTGATTTTAAAATAAAACAGGTCCACTGGGAGAAAAGTTGCATTAGTATATTTGCTAATCCTAAACCGTAGTTTAAGAAAGATTTTTGGCAGGGGTGGTTGAACATACATTTCTTAACATTGCTTCAGTTTTATTTTTTTATTAGACAATCGATCAGTAACAAGGCTCAACAGTCACCAGTTTTTTCTGCCTCCAAGTTAGACATGTGCTGCAAGCCAGGTGACCTCATGTGGTTACCCTGCTTGCCAAGTTGAAAGGAAGATGTTAGACTCAGCTCTGCTACTGGAAGCCTTTTTCAATGTAAAGAATGACAAAGAATGACTTTCCAAAATGATCATCAAAACCTTTGAAATTTGTTTGCCAAACAAAACTATTTATACATCAGTAATTCTCTCTCAGTTTGCTAAAATTATAATTTTATAAATAATAACTTATATGGACTCCTTAATTCACATCAACCTTTAGTGTTAAGCAAGTGTATTGTACAGGGGGAAAAATCAATATTCACTAGGAAAATACATATATAGTCTCCATAATCATGTTCTCCAAAAGAAACAAAATGAGTCTTAGAAAGCATATACATCTGTAAAAGTATATATCTCAGTTGCAGACCTGACCCTGCTTAGAGCTGGACTAGGTGACCTACAGTCCTTTCCTACCTGAAATATCCTACCATCCTAAAAATCACAGCTCAGAATTTACCATGCTTCTGATGCATGCACAGGCCATAAATCCCTGGTGCAAAATGTCAAAGCCACCAGTGCCACCACCACCCTCAGACCAGAGCCAAGAGTACACAGCAGGCCTGGGTGAGATGCTCATGGTGAAGCTGCCCAACACTTGTCTGTGGAAAATGAATTTAGGTGCATTGCCACATCTGAAATACTTAGTATTTGCCTGCCTGCCTTACTAGATGTTTTCAAAGTCCTGACATTAAGAATTAATTTTCAGGTGGGTTCATATGCCATTCTCCCCATTTATGTTCAGGAGTCCAAGCTGAGAGCCTGGACAGACATCTATGCTGGATGAGTTTAACACCAAGCTCCCATCCTTCCCTTCTGAGGCTAGACTCACCGCCTCACAACCTCACCCAGTGACTGGGACAGGTGCCTCAAGCAGTAAATTCTGAGCGTCTAATTTATGGTCTTTTCCTGAATCTCCCCCTAATGGAGAATACCTTTATACAGAAAGCCTACAGCTATCAGCCGCCTGATGTCAGTACCCGAATTAGGTATCCCCTATAACCAGGTCCTCTCCATCCCCTCCAGCCATAAGACAAATGAACACAGCAGGGGCCAGAATGGGACCAAAGCCTCAAAACATCCAGAAAGTGACAAAAGAGGGAGAATAAATCCTAATGACCACTGTGGTGGGATGAGAAGGAAAGAGAAAAGAGGGTAATTGATGACAATGCATAAAAGGGGGTACATCCAAAAGCAGAACATGATCACCAGTCTAAAGCCCTAAGAGATGTGAAGAGGAGTCTCCAGGCAGTATCTCTTGCCCTGTTTGTTGCCACAGGGTTGCTAGCTGGGCCACGTGGATGTGTGACTTGGGGCATGGCAGTATGCAGGTGTGGGAGTGTGAGCCAGCAAAACTGCTGCTCCGAGGTAAAATCACCTCCCTGCCCTGTAAGGTCTCGCCCTGAGCTCTTCTATGTTGGTGCTACAAGGCTACAACACCATACTACCTTAATTGGTGGAGAAGAGAACAAATAGACCAAAATTTGGGACAGAGGTTTTAAAGGGAAATTTGTTCAGGTTCCTCCATCCCACAGAAAGCAAACAGCTTCAGTGAGAGCAACCACCTAAAAGCTGCATGTCACTACAAAGAGAAAGGAAAGGGCTGGATGTATTTGGAATGGAAAACACAGTCCTTAAATGTAAATATTATTATTTCTTGTCCAATACTTATATTTTTGTGTGATGCTTTCCTTTGTAAACATTGCAGTTAGAATAGATTTAGCCAAACCCAAATCAGGCTTCTCTTCACTTGTAGCAGCAATATACTGTGAAATTAAAAGGCTGATTAACGAAGATACCATTCTGATAGGCAGCCCTTACAACTCTTCCATAATTCAAAGGGTGAGTTGAGACACAGGTGTTGATGGCTTAAACGCATGCTGACATGGTTGGTGCTAAAGCGATAGTGGAAAGGAGAACTTATAAATGATGGAAACAAACAATTTCAGCAAAGTGTCTCTTCTTTAGAGTGAAAAAGGCAGATCTGCAATTGTGGTAAAACACCAATATTAAAGAGAATGGGAACCAGAGGAGACACAGCTCAAGAGCTGAGCAGGCTTCATATCATGTGGGTTAAGGGAAAGAGAGTTTGTGTGCAGTGCTCAGTGACCCCACATGCTGGTGCTCAGATTTAGAAGTCTGTCCTGAAAAATTGGCTTTTGTCAAGGACAAAGAGGGCTATGGAGCAGAGGTGGTTTTGGCTCTCACTGCTCAGCTCCAGAGAGCCTTCTTTTTAATGCAGTCTTCCTTGTTTATTCATTTTCTTTGCATTTAACCCTAACAGAAATTTACTCTGACTGTTGGGAGAAAGGAAGTAAGCCCAAGCAGGTGCATGAAGCTTAGCTACAGTTTCATTAGGCTTGGCTATATAAGGATATGTTAACAATAATGAGAAAAAAAAATCAATAAAAAAGCACCCTGCAGGATAGCAAATGTTTTAGTGTTAGGCCATATCTCCTTAATATACCTCTTGCACAAGTCTGGAGATAAGAGTATTGGACTCCTGACCCTGATGGTGAAACAAGTGAGACCTAACAATGTGTATTGTGTATTGTGTATTGATGTGATGTGTATTTGTAATGATTGTCTATAATCTGTCTGTACTTGTATCTCACCAGCCAGTAATCCCTAATAAAAAATAATGAATGAGTACTTAACATTTCAATACAGCCCACCTGTAACACGGTTCTGAGATGTTTCAATGGGCTGAGGTATTCTCAGATAGCTGGTGTCTAGTGCTTGAAAAATATCTGGTACTGAACCAAAGAAGATAAACTGAGAAGGCAAGAGGATTTTTTTTTTTTAATTGTCTGTCTATTTAAGTTTCTTCTGTCTTCCTGACCAAAATCCTCTTAAGCAGGCTTCCCTTTTCAACAGCTTTTCCTTTATTTGGGCCAACGTGGTCCACCACCCTTGATTTGCTCTGCAGCATTTCCCTGATCTGAATGTGCTCTTTCAGGGCTCCACACACTTCAGAATGTTCATCTGGTAACCCTAGCTATCCAAACAATAGCAAAAGCAATGGAATTAATTTTATGGAAGAAAGGTGGAAAAAAATGGTTTGAGGACCCAGGTAAAAATCTAATGAAATTCCATGAGAATAAATGGAATTACTGCACACTCAAAATCCTTTAAGAGACCACAGACTGATCCCAAAATGCTTACAGGAACCCCTGGTTATTTTGGGCACACTTTGGTCTAGTATAAACAGTCATAACAGTGGTGAGTTCAGGAAATCCATAGCCATTTTTATAGCATGAATTTCTCCTCCCAGTCCATGGTTGATAATACTCAGTGATGGCAACAGGAACTGCATGCATGTTGGGGCTGCACAGGAGGTATTAAGCCAGGACATTGTTTTCAATCCCCAAATGTTCCCATAAAGGGGCAAGAGCCAGGCTGGAGCTCACCCTGATTTCATTCTTTCTCATGTCCTTCTGCCACCCCTTACCCAAATGCAGCATGCCCAGCCATGAAGGTTAACCCAACCACACTTACTCGGATAGGATACAGACTTGTCAGCTTTTTACTATGTGTAAAACACACACTGTAAGTCTCCCATCAGTGTCCAAAAACACTGTGGCACAGAATGAAACCAGAAAGAGGAAATTTTGATGTAAAATAACAGACTTGCCAGTTTATTTTGTCTGAACTGAGTGGAGTGTAAACTGAGAATGTATCTGATGAAAAGTGAAGTTGATTTAAAATTAAATGCATAAATGAATCACATTTTATAATGTGACGTTGGAGGTATCAGGTAATGAGAAGTAGCTGCATGACTGTATGCATGTCAGCTAAATATACTTACCCAAGAGTCAGGTGCCCAGTTAAAGCTAGTGGTGTGGGCTGCCTCTTCTATGCTGCACACAGAGGCTGTCTCCCTTATGAGGGAAATTGTCCTGTTTCATTTATCCCACCCATCTCCTCCCATGTTGCATGCCTCAGAGAGAGCTCTCCCTTTCTGAGGTCCTTCTTTGCTGACTCCAGAATAATCCCAAGCAACTCTTCTGGCATCATGCTTAACTCCAAAGCAGGGTAAGATGGGTCTTACCCTCCTGTGCAATACAAAGGACTCTAAAGTTACCCCCTGCTGACTTCAAAACTGATTAGGAGTAGTTATAACACACTTGTATTCTGGAAACCAAATGCGTGGCCATGGCCCATGTTCTATCAACAATAACATCCCACAGTTTGAAAAGAAACCCTTTTGGTTGTAATAAATGCGGATGTACTTATTGCCTTCTGCTGAACTCAGTAATACCCAGTCATGTAGGTATCACAGTCTGTACACCCCAACTGCATCTGCATTATTCTTACATAGAATACTATGTGTACATATGCATATAAAAACAACTGCATATGTATACCTTCACACTGAGGTATCTCTGAATGTGAAAAATATAAAGAGATAGCTTACACTGTACGGATTAGTAGTTTATAACCTGAGCATACCTAAAAAATTTATCCTGTATTTTTAAATAGAAGCTGTTTCACAATCTACGTGGCTTTATCTACCAACTAGCTCATGTTGTCAGGTATCACCGAACAAGTATCAGCTTTACTTATGCCTTCTCTTCCTACAAGGATGGTTTACAATAAAAAATATTAAAAGTGTGTGGTTCATTTAATCACTTATTTTGCGAGTGTTTTACTTATGTCAACAAAGAACAAATTGTTTTCAGCTTCTGGTATCTAGAATGCAGTATGCAGCATAAATTATTCAAATCAAAGCAACATAAATCTTTGTACAGCAAAGGTGAAGCCACAGAATTCCTGGCTGTGTTACATCTTTGGGTAGGACAATGACCTCTAATCAGAACTCCTCAATACAGTCCTTACACTGAAGATGCCAACTTGCCACTAAGGACCTGATTATCTATAAATTTATGGGAACCTGCAATAACTGGTGTTTGCCTCCTGATAATGTTTTCTGACACATATCAGGAGATTCAGCTGATCTGTGTTAGAGATTATTGTACAGAATCTGCAGTTTATACAGGCAATGAGTAGACAGAAGGTCCATTTGAGACCTTTAGCTATAGAGAAGCACATAAGGAAAACTGTTTCCATAGAAACATGCCCCACAGCTGTAGTTAGTATAGGAAAAATAGTTTTATGATTATTTCAATGAAGTTCTACCTTTTGTTTTCGATGTAAAATGTTTACAATAGGTTGCTTCATAGTACGATGTCAGTGTAGCTGAGGTCTTACATGTGAAATTCACCCCAAAGTGAAGGAACCCCACATTTCTCTCATGTGTTCCTAAGAGTTTTATTAGATTTTGTGTATAGTGTCCCCAGCAGAATGATTTTTCCATTAAATAACATCACTTTTCAGTATTTATTCTCTGTACAATAAATGTTTACTTCTACATCAACTCACAGCATTGTACATAAATTTCTCAGAAATTCAAAATAAAATGTACACGACCAGATAAGCTTCCAACAAATCCAGGAGAAAGATGTCCAGTGATTCCAGGAGGAGGTGAGTCAGGCCCAAGGAGAACTACAGGAAAACAGAGGCTGAGCATGAAGAATTTGCTAACATTTTGGCAATATTTTCATTCCATTCAGATAATTTCCAATTTATATGGAAAATTTCTTACCAGTTCCCTGGAATTAACAAGGTCGGTAAATCTCCAAACTAGTTAATCCAAGCTATTTTTAGGAGAGATTTTGCCCTGCTTCTTTGCATGTTTGCAAAGGCACTGGGAAGGATCTGTTTTATGGTGGTAAGTAGACAGATCCATGCTTCCAGCTAAGATTTTTTCTCCCTCTCATTTCAAAAATATTAGTTAACAAGGCTGCAGATTTCCCCTTCCTTCCTGGAAGATTTCATCAGCTGCTACCATGTACATATGCAGTGCACAGAGTAATATGATGCTTGGAGTTTTTCTTAATGAGTCTGAAATTAGTATAGCAGAATTGCACCCAAGTCATGCTACAAGCAGGGAGATGCATGATTTTGGGCATAAATAAGTGAACAAGCCCAATATACAAGGATTCAACACTGAATGTGTTGAAGTCTGTTGGCATGCCAGCTGTGGCACAAGTTTTGTGTGTTTATGGTAATAACAATGGTTATTTTCTTTCCTCTGTCATTTCCAAACAGGATTAGGATCAGGTCCTCCTTGACAAATTTTGCGTGTGGACTTCATAACCACGTAAAACCCATGCAATTTGGATGGATATCCATCTCAGTGTCTCTGAAAGGCACATTTTCCAGAAGCCACATTCTGCACAGTGAAGGAAGCCAAAGCCAGATACAAGATATTTGGAAAGCACTATGTAACAGCTCACAGGGGTGGAGGGAAGGAGGGAGGGAAGGTTGTTGACCTAGGTAAGTTCCCCCCATGCTGCTGAACAGAGCTGTGCTTCAGGGGTTCCTCCTGCCCACCAGTGGTTCGCGGATGGTGCTAAGTTTAAGGTCAAGTGCTTAAGTTGGTTTTGAGAAGCGGATGTTGTCAGTACACTTGAGTGTCTCAGCCTTGCTTCAGAAGCAATATCCTACAGTCCATTGACTTAATAGATATTAGGTTCATAAAACTCAGGTGTCTGATGCAGAAACTGATTTGTGGAAGATATAGCATTGCTGTCTTTTTGGGTAAGTAACTCCAAAATCTAGCTCCTTAAACTACGGGAGAGGCAAGCAGTGGCTTCATATTTGCTACTTCTATAGAATCCCACAACTGCACTATAAGAAAAGAAGAAAAAAATTGGGTAACATTTCATGTACCATTTTAACAATAACATATTAAGACTATACCAATATAAACTGGTTTGTCTACAGAGGGTTTGTAAAAGTACCTCAAAACAAAATAACTTAACGACCCACAGTTCAGTAAGACATAATTGAATAATTCACATATACCAGACAAACAAACACTCCCACATGCCTCCAAAGTACCTCCAAGGAAAAGTTTATTTCCAAAACAGAGATCACTAGCTTAGTCATTTTCTTTTCAAGTTTGCAATATGACCCGGCTTGGCTCCTCAACAACTACAGCAAGGCTTCAAGATGATTTTCCTTGTAGCGTTTAATTTGCTAATGGGATTTGCGTGCACACTTCCAAAGAAGTATCAAGAAAGTTGGCCTCATTGTTCATGATGGCCAGACAAGGGGAAGAATAATTGTGTCATACAGAATCTATCCCTGGTCTCCCCACAGAGACATAATTATGCATCCAAAACGTAGAGAGGTGGAAGAGAGAGATTAGATTCCACCTAAGTCTGAAGGATTAATCCCTATGTCAATTCTAATGGTACAGAAGACCCAAGTATAATTTCCTCTTCTGCCTTGTGGTATACCAGATTGCAGAAGATTGCATGTATTATTTTAAGGTTATCCAGAGAAAATTTCCCCGGGCTTTCCTACAAGGACTTTTGACCACAGTACGGCATTTAAGGGGAAGGGCATTGGAACAGTTCGACAATAGGACTTGAGGAGCACAGGAAGCAAGTTCCAGAACAGGCAGAGATGATGAAAGGGGGAGCAAATTCACGATGCTATCAGAAGATGATGGAGGAAATCTTGGCTGGATGAAAGGAAAAGGAAAAATTCCCACTGACTCGGTGGAGCCAAGAATTTCCTCCAAGAGGGAAAGTTGTGCTGAGAGGGAGAACTTCCATTAAAGAGCAGGAGTCTGAGATGCACCAGCATGCTAACTACCACTCTTTCTCATGAACTGCAGTGCCACGAGCCAACACCAGTATACGTGCGGAAGAAGAGACCTGCAGTGGAAAGGGTCAACGTAAACAGCTCTTGCTTCTGGCAGAATCACCCAGTGTAACATTTCAACAAAAGATATAAACAGAAACAGCTTTGATTTGGGGGACTCTGAGTGGGGACAAGGCACAAGTTTGTCCTCACTGCCAGCTGCTAGGACTTTAGGAGATGGGAGGTAACACTGTGAATACACCCAGCCTGCCCAGGAGCCTCAACCATGGATTTGGGCTTGTCTGAATCTTGTTCATGTCACAGGGAAGCTAGATCTGCAGCCACAGCTGCTCTAGCCCACATGGCTGCTACGTCAGGGCTCAGATATCCTTGGCTGCTGGTTTCAGGGGGTTCTCATTTTGGTATGTGTGTGTGTGTGTGTGTGTGTGTGCTTTGTTTTCTTTGTTTTCAGGACACTCATGAAGTGACTTTGTTCTTAAAATATTTTACACAAGAAAAAGAAAGAAGAAGGGGCTCTGTAAATTGCATCAAAAAGCAGCAAGTATTTCTAAAGCTTCTGAAAACACTTCAAGCTCTTAGGCAAAGCTGACACAGCTAGGGGCTTCTCAGAAAGCCACAGCAAAAAGGGACTTTACCCCTGTCAGACACATGGGACAATCCCCCGCTACGGGGAGAGATGGGAAACGGCCAACAAAATTCATGGTTCTCTCATCAAGATTTCTCCCTGCTTTCTATTTTGACTGTATTGCAGGGGTCCATTTTTACATGCTGTTTTTATTGTTTTGTTGATGGTTTTTGTTGTTGCTGCTGTTGTTTGCCGTGCTATCCAGCGCATGACTGAAGAAGAGAGAGAGAGAACAGGGAGAAGCAAATCCATTTTGCATCAATAACAAAACATCGCATTTCTAAGGAAAGGAAAATATCTGCTTTTCACAAACAAGGCTGTGCCTGCTTGCCTGTTGGCTTGTTCAGAGCAGTTATCAAGCCAAAGGAGCCCTGGTGATCATGCTTTGCCAGCACAGACAGAACAAAGGGTTATTAAAAATAGTATAAGCCTACGACATATGTTACCGGTATTAAAATTGATGCACATTCCTGCCTATTGTGGGGAAAGCCAGGAGCTGGATTTTATCTTGAACAAAGTCAGAAAATAAAACTGTTTCAGGCTCATTACCTCTAGCAGGGATACATATGTGTCTGCGTGGGGAGGAGAGGCTGGGGAGAGCAAGGTTGGGTTTGGACAAAACTCAGCCAATTCTCCCCCAGAGTAGATCTGGCTTGACACAGGAACTTCTGCAATAAGAGCAATAAGAGAACTGTCAAAAAGCAGCAAGATCAGACCCACAGCTTTCAGACCCAGAAATGCATTACATGAGACATTTTAGTACCAGGTACAAAAACCAGGTCACAGTGGTTGCAAACAGAGATTGCAGCCAGAAATTAGGGTCCCTCTGCACCAGCCGCAAGACAAACGATGGCACAAGAAGGACCCCCTGCTTCAGAAAATTCTCCCACCTAGCCTTGGACTTCTGTTGCACCAGAAACCAGCCCCATTCGATGCAGCCCACCACGATCTGTCCTCACATTGCCCCCCGAAGCATGCTCACCTGGCATTTTGCATGGTCTGGGAAGCCTCACAGGCAGCTGGGTTTGCAGTCTCGCTCCATTTCTGACCTTACAGTTCCTGCAAAGCAAAGGAACTTTTTTGTAATGCTCGCACATTATGCGGGGATGGCACGCTGTCAACACATGCAACATTATGGACAGGAAAATCCAAATACAGTTTGCAAAGCCATTGGAGGTTTTCCACAGAGTACTTGCAAGGGCCTCTCCTAATTGAATTTGCCAAAATTCACATGAACTCAGATTTAATCCAATCAGTTCTACATCACATGTCTTTCAACATTGACAAAATATTTTTTTCTAATTGTGACTCTCTTGTGGAACCAAATTAATCAGAAAGGGACTTAAATGAAAACCAGTCCAGATTGTTCTACACTTTAACCTTACATCTGTGCTTAATTAGGATGCTCAATTTCCCTAAATTCAAGTCATAAAATGGAAGTAATCTGTGGCCTGTTTGTCAGTCATTACTGGGCAGCAGACCTGCAAATCAAGGCTGGCTCAAGCACGCAGGATGCTGTTCAACATGACCATGCAGGGAAGTATGGGAGATGTGACCGTGTGGCTGGCTGGAAAGGAATCAGGAGAAAAGCTCACCGAGAAAGACGTGTGAATGACCTACATGCTGGGAATGGGGCTGAGCCTTTAAAGAAGGGAGCAAATGAATGCGGAGAACAGCTGTGACTATTTAAAACTCCCCCATTCTGACTGCATGAGGCTGTTATGAAAGGCCTTATAATAATTGATACTGGACAGTGTTTTCAGCCACAGAAAAGGCAGCACTCTCCCTCTTCTTCATATGAAAGCTGAATTCTTTGGCCAGAGAGCTGAAAAACCTCTTAGGGCATAGCTTGGTCCTGCACACCACACAGGTCACCTTGCTCTCTCCTACTTTCCACTGATGCAGTTGTTTGAGGGGCTGTAGTGGGTTTACATGGCAAGATTTTGGTAGCAGGGGGCCATAGGGGTGGCTTCTGTGAGAAGAATCTAGAAGCTGCCCCATGTTAGGTAAGGGCCCCATTGCTGACCAGAGCCGAGCCAATAAGCAATGTAGTTTTGTGCCTCTGTGAGAGCACATTTAAGACAGGGAAAAAAAAAACACTGCGCCACACAGCAGCTGGGAGAGTGAGAGGAGTGAGGAACAGCCTTGCAGGCGCCAAGGTCAGTGAAGAAGGAGGGGGAGAGGTGCTCCAGGTGCCAGAGCAGAAGTCCCCTGCGGCCTGTGGTGAGGACCATGGTGAAGCAGGCTGTCCCCCTGCAGCCCATGGAGTACCACAGTGGGGCAGGGTTCCACGCTGCAGCCCGTGGAGAAGACCACGGTGGAGCAGGTGGACCTGCACCGACGGAGGCTGCGGCCTATGGAAGACCCCTGCCGGAGCAGATTCTGGGCCGGACCTGTAGCCCGTGGACAGGAGACCACGCAGGAGCAGGTGACCTGGCAGGAGCTGCTGCCCGTGGGGGATCCAGGTTGGAGCAGTTTGCTCCTGAGCGATGGACCCCGTGGTGCGGACCCATATCTGGAGCAGTTCTTGAAGAGCTGCTGCCTGTGGGCAGCCCACGCAGGATCAGTTCGGGAAGGACTGCATCCCGTGGGAGGGACCCCACAGCACAGGGGACACGAGTGACCGAGGAGGAGCGGCGGAGAAGAAGCGCTATAGACTGACCATAACCCCCATTCCCCCCTTCCCCTGCACCGCTCGGGGGGAGGAGGTGGAAGAGGGTGGATGGGGGGGAAGGTGCTTTTGGTTTCTTTCCTTTGTTTCTCACTTCTCTAGCTTGTTAGTAATAGGTAATAAATCTTACTATCTCCCTATGCTGAGTCTGTTTTGCCTGTCACAATAATTACTGCGTGATCTCCCTGTCCTTATCTCAACCCTTGAGCCCTTTTCATTGTATTTTCTCCCTGTTCCTCTTTGAGGAGGGGGAGTGAGAGAGCGGTTGTGGTGAAGCTCGGCCACCCACCCGAGTAAAACCACCACAGGGCCCTTGCTGTAAAGCAGAGTAAGGAACACACACAGCTCCAGGTCCCCCTTTCCAAGGGTTTTTGAAGAACCCTGGCTCAGCCTTGCAGCCCGGTCCCAGCTCCAGCACCACCTGGAAGCTGCAGCAAGGGAGAGCTGGGATATCCTGGAAGAGCTTTTGGCATTGCTGCATGTAGCGGCACCCCTGAGCACCTCCTCTCCCTGCAGCCAGCAAAAGTAGCTGCAATTAACCCACATCCTTAAACGTGTGAGAGAGGCTTGTCGTCTTGAGCTGTTAAAGATGCACTTCTCGGGTCTATTGCAAATCACTGGAGGAACAATAAAACCCTACCCCACACGCCAAGGTCTGTCATCATTCATTTCAAACATGCACTTCAGAGTGTTGCTGTTATGTTGTTTTTTGACATCTTGAGATCTGCATGAGAAATCCCTGTGGACGTGCTGTAAATCCATATCTACAGCAGTAAGTTTTCATTGCATCAGTGTTATTAAATATATATATACACTTATATATATATTATTTGGCAATGCTGAATGAACAATTGGCCTTTAACTCCTCCTAGACTATTAGGTCGTACTATAGGTCAGCAAAAAGGTAATTTTCCCTAGATTTGTAATAAGGTCTGGGATTTGACCTATGACCCCAATGTCACAAGGTATTCATTATCTCCACACAGATGATATACAGGCAAAGAAACATATATTTTTTATAGAACTGGAAGAATTATATTTGATGGATACATTTTATTAGATGGATTTTATTACCTGGATAAACTCAATTAGCAGACCTCATTAATTTTGAAAACGTAACTTATTTACATTGAGCTATTCTTCCTGCGGCCATTAGCATTCACAACATATAAACTTGAGCTCAGGGCACAACAGATTTTTTTTTTTGGTTCAGTGGCCAAATCAGAAAAAAAGTAGGAAAGAAAGAGAAAAAAAAATCTTCTAACCAAAACAGAAAGCTTATTTTGTATCAATGCAGAATGCTCCATCTAACCTGCAATTAAAACTTTTTTTCCTGGTTCTGAAGCTGTTGTTTTTTTTTTTGTTTTTTTTTTCCATTCTTAATAAATACTAGCCAACATTCCAAATGTCATTTCCTAATGAGAAGCTGAAATATCTTGCTTCCAAAGTGGTAGAAACTAGCACTTTATATTTTGGGGGTGGGGAGGTTGTTTGCTTTGTCTTAATTGAGTAAATAGTTTCAGTCCCCTGCATCTGGGCTTTTGGAACAATTTCATTAGTCCACAAAAACATTCCACTCACACAGAGAATCTGTACTTGCAGGAAAACATTAGTGATGTACAGTAAACACAATGTAAAGGGATAAAGACATAATTGAAAGGTGTCTGCATAAAATGCTCCCATATCAAATCATACATGTTGCAAGAGTTTTGAAGAGGTAAAGGAACTGCCTGTGAACCACTTGTCCGTACAATATTGTTCCTCAATGAATTCCCAGTTGCAATTCTACCACAGACAGAAAAATCCACCCCTAGTATGACAGATGCCACAGTCCCTGACAAAAAAAAGGGAGTGAGAGGCCAACAGCAGAGGATAGGGTTTGTTTTGGTTCACGTTAGACTACTTATGGTTGGATGTCCAGATCAAGTTGTGTTTTGCAGACCACGGAGAAAAATAAAGCTCCTCCTGAGAACAAGCCACTCCATACCGCAAGGCAGGAGCCTAAGGCAGGTGGGGAGGGTCAGTCACCTACTGGGGTCCCTGCTGCTGCCACGAGGCAGCATCTCACATGCAGGTTACTTGAGCTAGGTGATGTGATCCCCATCCACCTGCAGCCTGGAAAACATTAGCAAGGACCATGTTGGCCCAGAGCTAAGTATTTAGGATGAAGTTCCCTCAACCTTGTTTCACCCATTTCCTGCAGCCCAGAGCAGCTGTGACCAGCAAAGTGGGGAGCCCTGAGGAAACATGCACATCCTCCAAGGGATATATAAGGTCTTAATACAGCTACATAGGGAAGAAAGGGGCATGGGCAAATATATACCTGCTATGCCCTGATGCAGAGCACCTCCTCTGAGGGCTTTTCCAGATAACCGTAATGCAGAGCAACCGCAAGGGTCCACCAGCCACAGGCTTGGCATGTGACTGGAGGTAGGGTGGCAATGCAGTGAGAATAACCCCTCTACTGATGCTGAGGATCCAGCCCTTAGCATAAAGTCCTCTATTATTGTTAGTATCATGAAGCAGCTTTTATTATGAGACTGAATGACTTGTGTGTCCGTCCAATGAATTCCTGTTAAAAGACTAAACCTGCTAGAGGATAAAAATCCATTACAAGTGAGAAGCAATTTACAGTAGAGAATTGACCTATAAAACCAACGCATTTCCACTGCACTAATCCAAAACATATTTCAGAACATAGGTCTGCACTCTGAAATAGGTCTTGTTAAACCAACCGACCTGTTAAAATTATGGTCTTAGTGCAGCAAGCTTGTATATTTTAACAGGACTTTCATGTGCTGGGCTGTAGTCCTAGGAAATTTTCTAAGAAAGTGACCTCACTCCTCGCAGCTCAGGAAGTGGAAAGAGATTTAAAGGCAAGACACATCCATGGGACATCAGAGCAAGCAGCTTGCAAGGCTCATGGCCTCTCACACTTTGTCCCACTCATTTTTGCATCGCTTCTCATCCCATACCTCGCACCTGGAGGAGTACTTCTGCCTTTTCCTATCTGCCAAATATTTCCCCTTCTCCTTTGCAAAATCTCCTTTAATTCCCTAATTTGCTTCCTCCTGAATTCTTGAATCTGAGGGACTCCATTCTCCCCCTGCAAAGCTCCCGTGCACAGAGTAGGGACAATGCACTCAGGGTCACCCACTGCAGTCACCCCACAAATCCCATGAGGTGTGCACAGATGTGCAGTGCTGGGTCAATGCCTCACTGTAGCCAGAGCAGGAACGCCTCGCGTTATCCCGGAGTATGCCTGCTTTCAGGACTGGCCCACAGTGCTTGAACTGGGATCCTCCAGCATCCGCGTAGGAGAAGTGGGAGGCTCAGAGAGGGGAAGAGGAGCATCTAACTTTTCAGGAAAGCCAACTGTAATTACTTAAAGCTCCAGGGTCTACTTCGAAGCCCGTTGAACTCTGTGGGAGGAATTCAGTGGGCTTGCAGTCACTTATGGCTGCAGGGTTGGATCTTGGTAGAGAAACAATGAGGTGTTGTTGTGTAAAGGGTTCTGCCCTCGATAAAACATTTCAGTGGAAAATTGATCTCCACAAGCGGGAGAGTTTCAGCCATCACCAGGAAGCCCCTGCATGTTTGTACTTTTTTTCTGCCAATGCAGAAATACAGCTTGAACTTCAGTCCACTCCTATTATTATCTAAGTTGAGAGAATAAGAACTGGAGTAAAAATAAAAATAGCAATTTTTTTTTCCATTTCTTCTCCTCCTGTTTCCAGAAGTTACATTTATGAGTACACAAGAACTTTTAAAAATGGTAAACATAAATGTTTTAACAATAACACAATTCATGAATGTGACAGCTTACTTCATAGCAACCTATTTTATTAGCATAGATAGTAGCACAAGGGTCACATTTAGCAAAGAGGCAAAGAGGACACCTAGCTCAGTCTTGTGTGTGTCCACTGTCACTAATCTACCCCTCCCATTCAACAATGACCCATATTTTCCTCGTTCAACAAGGAAAATGGATGGAGCTGTGGAAGCCCTTCCTATTACCCTTGACGTCACTTGGAAGCGTTAGGTCTAGGCATGCTTCAGCTTCCCTGACACCATCCTGACATGCCTGGGCAATATTTCTAAATGTAGGTGTAGCATGTCCCTGCTTCCACCCACTGCATGATACCTTTTTGCATTGGAGCTCCATCATGAGCTCTTTGCTCAGCCAAAGCACTCTCCTGATACATCTGCTTGTCTTCATGAGTACTGGAACGGGCTGTTCTTGTGTTTTGGGCATGCAAGTCCTTAAAGGTCTGCCAGCTTTCCTGAGCAACTTTGCCCTTCAAAGCTTCTTCCCCTGGCATCCCACTTATTTGCACTCTTTCAAAGACCTGGGTCTGCCCTCTGCTGCTGTCCTTCCTCACTGCACTCAGGATCTTACACCCCGCCATTTCATGGTTATCATAGTCAGGACTGTTGCTGATTTCCACGTCTTCAACTTATTCTTTCATATCAGTGAAGAACAGATGCAGGTGTGGGTCACCCTTGGTTGGCCCAGCCAGTACCTGTTTCAAGAAGTTATTCCTGACACCCTCTAGAAACCTCCTAGACTGCTCATGTCCCACCATGCTGATCTTCCAGCAGCTATCAAGGATGGTTAAAAACTCCTCCATGAGAACCAGGGTCTGTGATTCAGCGGCTTTGAAGAGGGCTTATTTCACTTGCTCACCCTGATGGGATGCCTCTAACACATCCCCACCATAATGTTGCCTTTACTTGTCTTTTCTCTGACCTCCAAGCTCTCGACCAGCTGATCATCCACCCCACTGAGAAGCTCCTTATACCCAAGCTGTTACTTTGCACAAACAAGCCCCTTGCTCCCTCATCTTCTCTGTCTTCTCATGAAGAGCCTGTACCTGTCCACCACAGTCACTCCAGGTGTGCAAGTTGGTCCACCACATATTTGTCACTCCAACAACATTGCAGTTAAGTAGAAAAAGCTCCTAGTTTTCGGTCTTGTTGCAGTATCTTGGAGTCTATTCATCTTTAGTGCTGTCTCTGCATGAATGGGCTCAGGAAGCTGAAAAACATACACCCTTTGCTTACTACAACAGGATAGAGCAGCAGCCATAGCTTTTGTTATAAACAGTTGCCCTCTGTCTTGCTGAAAGAAAAAACATAGGTATCAGTGTGCAAAGACAGCAGCAGAGTTAGGTCCTGAAGTGGGGCTCTGTTGGGCTCTGTCAGAGGCTACACTGAGGTGCACCTATTCCCCTTGCAGCTCCCTGATGGCTCCCTCATGACCTTGCCCCTTTCAAGGGGAACAAGGATGGTAACAGGATGTACAATGCCCAAGAGGTCCAGGAACTTCCAGAGGTGGTCAGAGAGGCTGGGTCTGGGGCTGAAAAACGCAAAACCAAGGAGACTTTAAGAGTCAGCAGAGGTTTTCTGGACAAGCATAGCCCCTGCTATTGAATGACTGCCTCATCTGCCCTCCAAAGCATGCCTTTCAATTGAAAAGCTCTGAATACTTCTTGGCTGACAAATGTACTCGATTCTGTGGCAAAGCAGATTTTAGTACATTGAAAAACCTTGCTGAGCAGGATTGCAGGGCTCTATCTGCAGAGATACAGAATATACAAAGAGAAAGTTTCAACACCTCCTTAGCAAAATAAATTAATGCCATTTCTGAGATAGTGGCATGGGCAAAACATGTCCTCATATGGTATAAACTATTGGTGAGAAGAGCTTCATACCTTTACCATGATTTCATCACTCAAGAGTTAAGTGGCCATCCCAGACTGACACAAATCAAAACTTCATGTTACTATGGGACATGATCTGTTCCTCTCCTCTTCTTGTGATGATCCCCATTAACCATCAGATCATAGAATTTAAAATAACACAAAATCTGTACCTTTTGACATAGATTTCCCCCCTGCATCTAAGGAGGAACAGCTGTAATTTATATCAGGTGGTTTCAAACTGTAAGAAGCTGTGTGACAGCTGAGTGTTAGGCAAGTTCAGGTATGCCCCACCCTGTCCCAAAATGCATTTTCCTATTCTCCTCCCTTCCACCCAAGCAGGAGAAGATGTGGGAGGGAACAGGCAGCCCAGCTCTGCACCACCAGAGAATTATGCCAAGCCAGTTAATGCATCCAAGTGTCACATCTGAGATGCTCTGTACAGAGGTAAAAGGAAGAACTCTGTTCTTTTAATTTAAGAACAAGTCACTGATAAAAGGGGGGGGGGGGGGTGAGGGAGAAAACAGTTAACTTTAGAACTAAGTGCATGAAAATGCTTAATATATTACCAGAATGTTGATGAAAATGAAGAATTGGATTCCAAAGAATCTAGAGAAAATGATCCCTTTGAGTCAAACATTAATAAAAGTCTGCAGTGATATAAAGATGATCTCATGTTCCTGGTTATTTCCCATTTGCAAGGTTTTTTTGATATAGTCTTTTTTTTTTTTTACTCCCAGATGTTGTAAAGTTAATTACACAATCATTTTTGTATTAACAAAAAAATGAATAAAGAACTCATGACTCACTACAGTGCAGTACGGAATGAAGGAAAATGACCCTCTCAGATCTTCAGGAAAAGACAGTTTCTACATAATCCCACAGATGATATTTTTCAGTATTCTTCAGCCAGACACTTCTTTTTACAAGGGAGAAATTTTCAGCTCAGTCTGAAACTTTCTGGGAGCTTCCTCTGTGTGCAAGCTACAAGAGCAGGACAGCCCCAGCAGTAAAGAATGCTCACCAATGAAGAGTGGAATAAATTCAGGCACATCTAAGGAAAAGTCCTTTGCAGAGCCTGCATGTCATAAATCCTCTGTTCACTGTGCCTCGCTGTCCCACATGCAAGGCAAGATGTAAGGGGTCTCTTGTGTTGGGAAACACGTGTGCTTAGGTAGACTTGGTGCACACATAACCCATCCCTGGGGTGCACAGCCACACATTCAGCCTGGCATTGGTGGTACATTGGATGACCCAGTGTGCCTGCAAATCTATAGGATCTGCAAATGTAAATGTGAGTGTGCAGGTAAATGGTCTCTTCCACAAAGGTCTCAGCCACACAGGTCCCTAAATGTCTGTCAGAGCACAGAGGGAACAATCCCTGAGCTGGAACTTGGTGTTACATCCAACTGATGGTAAAGACTCTTGGGTGAAACAAGAGAGGACAAGTTTAATTTAAGGAAAATTCTGGGTCTAGTGGTGGCATCTGGCCTTTTTTGACAGCACTGAAATTAGGAGATATTTTGACTAATAAGTGCTAGTGAAAGGAAAAAGATTTTTAGGAAATGAAATCATAGATTCAGAGAATCAGAGGCACAGAGTTCTCTTTCTCTTGTCATTTCACTTATCAACAACCATTTTCCTATCTTTTTCCCTTCTTCTGAAGTCTAATGGGTCACCTTTGGCACACAGGATGACCAAAAGATGGGTCACCACTTCTGGCTATTTAAAGTTAACTCTTTGACAATGTACACAAGGGTTTGGGAGGATTATTTTGTAACAGAAGTTTTTTAAAAAATACTCCCTGCTGTATTTGTCAGGTGAAGAGATATTTTATTAACTTTGTTGCTATGAATTTTTATCAGGCCAATGAGGAATATTCATTCCTAAGGGGCTTAAACTAATAAAATCTTATAATGAAAGGCTATAACAAGTGCTTCAGGTCTGGATAGATTTGTTTTTAAAACTGAATCTCATCCTGTGACTGATCTCAACTTTTTCTGCTTTTGAAAATACAACCATTTGCCTCTGCTGCACTATGGCTCTTAAAGCTCTGACACCTGGAATCCTGTGAATATGTAAGAAATCAGATTTCATCACAAAAAAAAAAAAAAAAAGGAAAGGAAAGGAAAGGAAGAAAACCCTCCAAGTGTTACGCAAAGGAACATATAAACCCCTTACTGATGTAGATTCTTAAACTGATCAATATTAGAGCCAAACAAGATTGTTGTGATTGTCTCACTAGTTTCATTACTTTCCATACAACTCTACAACTTTCTTATATTAATTTATGCCCTAAGATTAAAAGCTGTGCTTGCAGCAGAGCAGCTCTTTTAAAAGAGTGTTTCATTTTGATTGAAAAAATTCCAGTAATGGAGAATCCAGCACAACCCTGTGTAAATCATTCCAAATGATTAATTATCCTTGCTGTTAAGAACATGTGCCTTCTTTTTTGGTCTGAATTTGCCTCAGTGCACTTTCCAGCCACTGGTCTTATTAGTCATTGTACCTTTGTCTGGCAGACTGAAAAGCTCTGTATTACCTAAATCTTTTCCTTGTGGAGATACTCACAGGGTATGATCAAGTCACTGTTAACCTTCTTTCTTAGCCATTACTTAAATCTTTTACTCTTAGTTATATTTTAATTATTCTCAGAGCTCCTCTCTGAACTCAGTCCAATTTTTTTTGCATCCTTCCTGAAGTTTGGGTGCCAGATCTGGACATGGGACACCAGAGACCACAGTGCCAGTACTGACAACTATAGAAATACTCTCACAAACTCTTCATTCTTTTTTTATACAGGCAAAGACTGAATTCTGGCCATAGTGACATGCTAGAAGGTCGTGCTCAGGTGATTTTCATCCTGACCACTAGATTTGTTTCCCAAATTTTCTCCTTCCACAAGCAGAGAGCCCATGGAAATGCAACCTACATGTGTTGTTCCCAGACTGGTTCATTTTGTATTCAGCCACCCTAAAATACTTATTTGACCAGGTCCCGTGTTTTCTCTCTGTTTCAGTGAGAAACTGTTGTCTCAGCTGTGAGGAACTCCATCCTAGCCCCTTAAGTTATTGCTAAAATGGAAAACGGGAAGAAAAATCACTGTTGGACCATCTTGATGGAGACTCCCTGTCTATAATCAGATTTGAACAGACCATTGAACACATTCTCAGTCTTTTTAATGTGACATTGATTTTATAACATTCTGCTTTGTTATTCAAGATGTGTGGCCCCATATGCAATAATGTCAGGATTTTATTGCATTGCAAATACTACTACTTCTATCAACCAAAGTTGTAATCACATTAAAATTTATTCTAAGCTAGTTCAACAAGATTCTTTTCTACAAATAATTATTAGCAATATTTCCTTCCTTTAAATTGTTATTAATCTGGTCCCACATCTGCTATTTTGCTACTTTGTCAGGGAATGTTATCAGTTGGCTTTGGTTACTTGAGGTATCTCTTCTGCTTTTTCTAAATATGGGTGCATCTGCTTTTTTATTAAGTCTTCTCATTTCCCAGAATTTACTGAAACTCATTATTAATGATCCACCAAAAGCTTCTCAGCTCACAGACTGAAACTCACCAACATGATGATTTGAAAGGGTCCTGTTTAGTATCTGTAATTTAAGACCATATATAGTTACTGTGGAAGGGGGATATATTTTATCATTATTGCATGACTTTAATACACTTTCCATTTTCTCCTTCTCTCTTCCTCCAGCCCCATTGCAGAAAGATTTATTGAATATTTCAGCTTATTATTGACAGTTCTGCCATGATTAACTAGTGAAGCAACACTTTTATTGGGATTCCTTTTGCTCTTTAGATGCCCAAAAATCCTTCTACTGTCTTAAATTCTTCTGGCTGTAGCTTTCCCTTTGTATCTTTTTTCTTCAGCAACTTTTCACATTTCATAATTTATCTACACTGCTATCCACATTTCTTTATTCCATATATTACGTACGGGGTTTTAATTGTTATGCATGCTTTCTTTTTTTTTCATATGCACCTGGCTGTTTTTAAACCGTCTTTCTTGACTTTAGGTTTTTAGATCTTGGATTATTCATAAAACATTTTTAAAGAGTTCGATCTTTCATATTTTACCACTTCCATTTTGGTTCCTCTTTTGGGTACATCTTTAGTCCATCCATGATCTCTGGAGCTGTTGCCAACTGGTGGGGCACCACGAAGCCCTGGTTCTCTAATGCTAATCACAGCACAGTCATCAGGGAGGGCTACCCCTCCACCAGCACACTCTCCTCCAGTGACATCCAACCCATCCAGCCTAGATTTTTTTGAAATCTGTCTCTTTTGGGGAAAAAAAAGAAAAAAGAAAAAAGTTGGGTTTTGCACCCCCCGTTTTCCTAAGAGTATAAAGACAAGACTTAATGGCCTGACCATTAAGAACTACTGCCATTTGGGATTACCGACTCTATCTATTGTGCTGGACTAGGGGAGATTGAAGGTTTGGGGGGCAACCAGGGCTCAGCTGAGACAGATGGACACCAGGCTGCTCATTGCAACCCTCAGAGAGAAGAGTGGCCACAAGGCCATCCCTTCTCACTGCCTTTGCAGCCTTACAGCTCACACTGGAACTAAGGGCTTTCTTTGGTAGGCACATATGGAGCACAGCAAGTCCAAATGAGACCTTCCTTAGTGTGCAGAAAGTTTTCTTCACTGTCTGTTCACCTACACAACAGTCAGTCTATACTTTAAGATCACTCTAGTTGTATTTGTCTTCTTTCTGCTATTTATCTGCTTAGCATTTCCCATACCGTCATCTTTGTGCCACTCAGAATTGCTTGGTTCTGCTGGTCACCACTAACTTTCCTGCTAAGCAGAGCTGAATCCCAGATTCATTTTGCCCTCTCTGTTTTTTTGTTTTGTTTTGTTTTGTTTTATACATTTATTATATCAGTAGAGTGAAGGAAAGTATTACAGGGAGAGACAGTGTGGTAAGGGAGGCATTGGAAGGGAAGTCAACTTATATTTGTGCTGTCATTTTTAATGCATCATTTGTTGAATCTGTATATTTTATGTGGTCCAGAAATAGTTTCTGCATATCTTGTCCATCTACTGTTTTATCCTGCAATTGGGATGTTGGTGATTTGTGTTCTTTATTAGGGTTAGACTCCTTTCTTTTATTCTTGGGATGGTTACCAATTTCCTGGGTATGGCAATTGCAGGGTGGTCTGCAGTGTGGCTCCTCTGTCTCAACATGATGTGTTTTGGGTTTTTTTTAGTGCTTGATAAGACGATCATAATAATGTTTCAGCTTTCAGTTTTGTTTAGTCATTTCTTTCCAGAAACTGCACAGCATAGCCAGCTCCCAAGGACAGAAGGGGTGATTTTGCAATCCAAAGACTGACAAGCCCTGCTTACTCATGGGGCAAGTCCCTTTAGACATTAAAAACTGCTGCTCTGTCTCTTTTTAAATAGGAAATGAGGACTGGGACAGGAGGAGGCTTCAGGAAAAGAAACCATGAAAGTGTTTCTTTCCCAAGTACTGCTAAATACTCAGCAAAAAGTTACCGGAAAAACAAACAAACAAAAATAAATAAACAAACAAGCAAGCAAACAAACAAACAAAAACAGGTCTCCTCCTCCTCCAACACTTTGCAGAGTGACGAGTGCCCATAGATGTTCTTGGGAAAAAATAACTACAGTGTCTCCTTTTAACACAGCTGGCTGACCACTGCTAGCAAAGGGGAATATTCTCTGCGCAACCCTTACCCGGTGCCAGCCACAAATCTGACCCCCGAGCACTTCAATACCACAGGAATTGAAGCCAGAATGCACCAGCCCACGGCCAGTAGGGCTTAGACCCAATCACACAGAGATCAGCAGTAATGCTGTAACACCTGTCTCTTACATATACTTTCACCTGCTTTTACCAAGGTGGTCTACTCAGGGCTTTCACATGAACATTTTACAGATGGAGAAACTGAGGCCGTGGGAAGCTACAGAATCTTCTACACTTTTTACAACTGAGCCAAAAATATAATTTCAATTTCCCAGGTTCCCTACTGTGCCATAATTTTGCCAAATTGCATTATTTAATGTTTGTACTATTTAAATGCCCAAACCTATTGTCAGCTCTGCACATGGCCAAAGGGGTAAAGCTGCATGTGTCATTTGAGGAGCATCAGCCAAGAGACCCCTGTTAAATATCTGTTTCTGTGTTTACCCATAGTCATGACCCCTCAAGATGAGCAAAAAAAACAGCCCACCCAGATAACTGAAATGAACTTCAGCATCTGAAAAATAAGGCATGTGTTTGGATAACAAAAATGGAGGGAAATTAGGTTGAGTTACCTACGAGGATGTTTTTGTATTGTTTTGGGTTTTTTTGAATTCCATGGAAAAATTGTGTTTATTCCCAGGGGGCTGAGTGTTTCCAAGCTGGCAAAACTGATAAAACAAGAAACTGTTGGGTGATGTAGCTAACAAAAGTCCTGTATGAGACTGAAATTTAGAAAAGCTGTTTCTACTGTACTTACAGTGTCAAGGAAATGTTGGTGCCTGGAAGAACCAAGCTTAGTAGAAATAACAAAAATGACTTGTCCATAAACCACAATATGCAGAGAAAATATATTTGACACTTTCAAAAACAGGGCTAGGAGAAGAGGGGCAATGAATTTATATTTCAGGCAAAATAGTCTCATCAGTCAGGTGCGGCGCTGCAGCTTCTGTTTGCTGACTTTGGTGCAAGGGCGGAAGCTGCCTGCAGGATGTACATCCTGGTGGTGGAAAAGAATGTCAGAAATTGATTTTGTTTTGTCTTGCTTTCTAACCAGTAGACCTTGAGAAGATACCTTGGACTGTTCGCAGACTGAAGGGTAAAGGAGAGGCAAACAGGTAGTGTTTATGCCTGCAAAGACAAAAACAAGAGCAAAGTAGATGTCAGCTGGGGAAACTGAAGACTGCCTTTTGTCATCTTCTAAAGGAACTGCTGCACATATGGACATCCAGGTAGCCCGGAGAAGGGGACTGGGCAGGAACCAAGTGAACCAAGTAGAAACCCATGTCTAACAGAAACTGGAGAACAAGAGTTGGAGCCAGGGTGGCCAGCATGTACGGATTAGGACCAGATCCCCACAGACACCTAGGGGCCTCTTTTCCACCGATTCAGTAATTTGGAATCTCATAAAGCCTCATAAATCTCTCTCTCTCTTTTTTTTTTTTTTTTTTTAATCTGCTGTTTTTAATAGGGAAAACAGGAAAATAGGGAAACAAAGAAGCCCAGTGTGAACACTGTAGATATTGCTCAGAATTTAGAAAGTGCTTCCAGGTATGGTAGGTTTCCTCACCAGAAAAAAAATAAAATAAAATAAAATAAAAAGTCCCAAATTACCAATATGTCACTTTAAAATGAGGTAATTTGGAGGTTTTCCTGGTTCTCATAATCCTTTGAATCAACTAGGCAAGACATGCATTATCAACATAAGAAGAAAGAGTGCAGAAGGAAAGAACATATTATCTATGTGCACAATAAAAAAGAATACAACACTGAAATGACCATCCATTATAGTTCACTGTTGCAAATACACTTACAGAATAAATTCTCATTTAAAAAAAAAAAAAAAGGAGGGCTAAGTGGAATAATTACCATTATGTGTCTGAGAGAGTGTTTTTCCATTAGCTGCAATTAATACAGTAATGCTAAATTAAAATCATTTCCCATTTTGCACATATTGTGAGGAAACATTAAAGAGAGGGAAAAAAAAAAGGAGTGAAATGAAGGAAAAGCTAAGCATAATAATTAATATATTGATGATTTTGTATCATCTCTGACTGATCAATCATCATGAGATTTTGGTTTTATTTAATTAGCTTATGATAATGTCATACAGAATCCCAGTGTGCCGATGAAAACTGGCAAGTGAAAACATTGACCTTCTGCTCACATATGCAACACTGCCTTACAGCGTTAACAGCCTATATGCATCAATGCTAAGAGGCTTCCATCTAACATGAGAGCCACTGTATCAGGGGGAAATCATTACTGCCTACAGTGAGATCAGGGTTTGGCTCTTTTTGGTGCATGAGAGTCTGGGGAGCGAAAGGCACATCGCTTCTTGCCAGAATAATAATTGGGTGCTATGAGATTATGGAGTGCTGCCATAAACTGAAAATGAACAGACAAGTTTCTTTTTGTTTGTTTTATTAAATGCTATTATTGTTATTTATTATGTTCTTGGTCATCAATTTTCTCAGAGTTGCTAACAAAGTGCTGCATAAATCCAGCCTGTCCCTTTCTGACCTCTATAACATTATGCAATTTTCTCCATTCACCCTTAATTCGAGGTATCAACTAATGCGAAAACATGCATTTTATTGAATGGCAAGTTTTCTACTAAAGACATTTCTTTTGCAGTAGGAAGCAACTGCATTAGAAATAAATATCTCAGCCAGACCTCCTGCATACTTCTCCCAATACATAAGCAAAAAAATATGTTGTGGTCAAACCTACATTGTTCCATTTGCCAATTGCAAAATAATAATAATGTTTGATGGGCAAAAATTCAGCTGTCAGGAGAGAAGACAGACGATTCTGCTTATTGAATGCTATTGACTTCATGGGGCCAATAAAACTGCTTGCAAATAAAAGAAAGAGGAACCGATTCATGTCCTGAGATGGTGTGACGTAGCCTTTTTCTGTTTGTATAATGTTGTGATTAAATATGGTGGGGCCCTAGGGAGTGAATTTTTTATTTGAAGGTTAAGCCAATATTAGCAAAAAATAAAATAAAATTAATCAAATGGCCCAGAGCATCACAGCCACAGTTGATTCCAAGAATGTTTGGTTACAAAATGAGCAACTGACTAATTGTGTAAATGCTGTTAATTAGCTGTGCAGAGCCCCTAACTGGGCTTTTCCCTGTAACTAATAAGAAATCAATTAGCTAATGAAGTGGCCATTAAATGCTATGCTAATCTTAGCTGGGATATTTTTAATGTTTCTTCTTCTTCTTCTTTTTTTTTTTCTTTATGATCCTTCCTAATTGCCATTGCCATACGGAGCTCACAGCTTTCAGCATGTCTAATGAAACATCATTATATCATAACTGGCATTCTTGGAAGAGTTAGTGGCAAACCTGCTTCCCAATTATTTTTAATTGCCAGACATACTCATAACTGGGCCTTTTACCGTGTAGTTCAGATCCCTGCACTGTCATGTAATATACACAAAGATTGTGTTTTCTTCCCTTTGCATATGAAGCGTGCCTGCAGCACCAGCCATGCTGGGGAACACGCGCAGCACCCTGAGCAAGGACCCTGAGCCTTTGCCCATCCTTTGGCTGCAGCCTGCGGAGGCTCAGCACCACTTTCCCACTGAGCAGCTAAAGCTAATCTCAAGGAGGTTTCACCTTTGTCTGAGAACGTCCCATGCCTGGTAAACATCATTCGCAGCCAGCCTCTCAGAACTAAAAATGCAACTGCGGCTCCTGGTCACTTATGCCAAAGCACTGCGATTTAGCAATTATTATTGGGATCAGCAACTGGGGAGTGTGAATGTCTTCAGTAATTCCCACAGATTTTGTCACTTTCTAAAAGAGTTCATTATCACCATTTATTTGTGTCTATAAAGTCCAATTTAGAGAAAGAAGAAAGTGTATCTTTGCTTTGGGTGGCACGGCTGCAAAATAAGTATTTCTACTTTAAAAGAGCCCTTTCTAGGGAGGGAGGCATGGACAATTCTAAGTTTTTAAAATGCTCCAGTAGCTCCTCATTTTTATTTACCACCACAGCACCTATCTGGTAATGGAGTCATGTTTAAACCCTGAATCTCAATGAACTTCTCTAAATCTACTGGTGCTGGAGTAGGTTATGTGTCAGGATTAGGTTGGCTCCTCCCTGCCCCCCACAACACAATAGTACTCGGGACATCTGTGCACAAAATACGCGCTTTTTTAAAGAATGTTTTCAAAAGAGAGTCTTGTCTCTCTCGCTCCCTCTTTTTTTTCCCTCCTCCCTCCTTTTTTGGATAACATGCAAATTGAATTAGTTAATTCTGCACCCCAGTTTCAGGAAATCTGCCACCAGCAGCTGCCACTGTTTCAGATGTCAGGAGGATGCAGATACACTGTGACATTTTGTTCATTAAATAAACAAACCAGGTTCAGGCTAACAACATTAGGTAGAAAGCCCCATCAATTCTTGTACATTTAGTTCACATAATAGGAAGTGACAATTGTTCCTTAGCTTCATAAGCACTATATTGAAGAACAAAAGGAAAAAGCATACATAATGTGGCAACAGCAACAACAGTTGCCATAAAATCCTGCAAGGTTGATTTAGATTAATGAGGCACATAACTTTTTGCCCAAGGCTACTTAAAATAAATATGGCTACAAACATGGCTACTAGGGGAGAGAAAAAAAATGTCAGGATTTTTTTTCTCTTACATATGGGTTTGTTCTTATTTATTTGAGTTGACTATCAATAAGAAAACTACTTCAGCAATGACCCCTCTATAGACGGACGAAAAAGATTTGCACCGTATGTTAGTACGAAAACAAAGGGAAAACACAAAAAAAGTCCGATTTTTGTACATTTCAGTGGCATAATATTTTACTCAAAAATGTTAACTAGCATGTTGACCTTAGGTTAAAATGATAGATATTAAACATTCAAATTAAAAGCCATAGTCTTTTCCATTGTGACAAATCAATCTACCTGAAATATCAACACTTCTGGCTTTTGAATCGATCAGATATATCCTGACTTTTGCTTTTAGGGAATATAAACACTAAATTGCCAAGAGAACAGGTACATTTCATCGGCTATGCATTATCTAATATAAAAGTCACTAAAACTGGAAATTTGGTAATGGATTAAAAAGTAAATAAAAGGATGATAATGAAGAGGAAGAAGAGTGGCCTATCTAAAATCAGGCCATCCTAAGACTTGGATATCATAGATAAGGCTGTCAGTCAGACTTAGACTGAAAGGTACAGACAATAGAAAAAAAAAAAAAAACCTCGCACATTAATATGTATAGCACCATGATGTGGCTTTTAATATTCCAAAGGGACTTCAGCAACTCCATGGGAAAAAAAGCCAAGCGGAGGCTGGCTCTTGCAAATCCTTGTTGACGGAGGCCACCCGCTGAAGGATGTGTGCCCCCTCCCTGTGCCCTCAGCAAGCCCAGCCTCACTCCACCCCAACCCAGTCCCTGTCCTCAGCCTTGCTAGAACCTTGCCACCCTTTTAGAGCATCTCCGAGGTCCTGCCTATGGCCAAGGAGCCAGCAGGGACAAGGGGGTGTCGTTCTTGGCATCCCTCCTGCAGTAGCCCTGGGGAGACCCATCCCCTCGGACCACAGCCAGACGTGGTGCTGGCAGGTGTGAAAATACACTTTCATCCAGACAGCCCCTACTGGCTCCACATATGCAGAGGCTGAAAGCAGCAAGTGTTTCCAGGACAGGTCGGCATCAATTTAAATATGGCAAGGGGTTGGACACTTCCTTCCTTGTCAAGATATTCCCTCGTAGGGATTCTGGACTCCTCCACCTGCTGTTAGGACATCTCCCCACATGTCCAGGACAGGTGAGGGAGAGGGCCTGTCCTTTCCTGAAGAGTGCAGATGAGCAGAGTAAAAGTTTAGAAGCAGGCACACAGATTTCATGGAGCCCCAAGGGCTTGGAGGGTTCTTGTGTGCTGGCAAAGCCTGAACCAAAGGCCGCTGACAGCAGAAAGTATGTTTTCAGTGCCAGCTTCCTAATGACCTTGGGTTGTCCATCAGAAGCCACACTGCAGTTCCCCCTCAGCCTGCAGGTGGAGGACATGCAGATGCAGCAGCTTAGAAAAAGTGAACACTGCACCCACCATTTTGCTCCTACTTTTTTTCTTGCCCATTTGCATCAAAGCTCCTCTACAAAATTCCCACTGGCAGGTGTGGTGTGAGTCGTGGCCAAGAGAGAATTTTGGCAGGAAATTGCAAGAATGAGCTGGTGGGATCAGTAGCATGATAAACCCTCAGCTTGAACTGCATACTGCTAAGGGGATTATTTCTGAGGGATCTCCATATCCACTCTGTAAACCAGCCTGAGTCCTAAAGGAGTCTGTATTTTGACTGGAGAATGTTATACATATAAAATTTAAAAAGAAAAAAGCTAACATTTATTCATCTGATCATTCTTGACTATATTAACTTTAGCAGCTGTGTAAGAATCAGATTGCCACAAAAGTAAGACATTTCTTGGTTTCAGTGGACTATTTTATTGTTCTTCAGGAGAAGATATGCATCTTCTTAACTTTATGTATTTCCACTTGCTGGAATCATTTTTAAAGGATTTCCCCCTCTTAGATCGTAGGACAATGTGGACTCTACAGTGGACAAGGAGTTCTTTCCTTTTATATGAGCCAGTTAATTTGCTTTATGTGCTGCAGTTTTATCCAACCACATACAGTTTTTGTGAATACCATTCCCAAGACAGTGACTTGTCTATTTCCAGAAAAATATGGAGGTAATTTTTATTTCCTTGATATGAACAGCTTTTCAAGTGAAGAAGCACAATAGATGATGTTTTGCAAACTGAAATAAACACTTGAAAATCTGTGGAAAAGGTAGCTACAGTGATGTAAGAGATGGATCACATTTAGAAGAAATCCCAATAGAAAAACAGTTGTGATTCTTAGTGACATTTCCAACAAACAATGAAAGAACAAAAAGTATTCTAGATATTCTCTTGGGTAGTTTTTTTTATTTACTGTTATTTCATTAATAGGTAGATGTACCTTCTTCCTTCCTTCCTTCCTTCCTTCCTTCCTTCCTTCCTTCCTTCCTTCCTTCCTTCCTTCCTTCCTTCCTTCCTTCCTTCCTGTCCCTTTTGAATTCTCTCCTACACCAAAAGGAAGATTTTGCAGAGTTTCATAAACTTTTACATCTACTTCTTAATGTAGCATTTAAAATTCTCATCAGGGATAAGTTGTTTGTATGGTAGGGACATGGAACCATTTTAAAACCCACCCATTGGGGAAGCCAAGTACCACAGACAGTATGAGTAATAAAGGGATGAAATATAAAGGAGAATAATTTCACATGGGGAACTTGTGGAGCTCACAACACACCACTGAAAGTCCCAGTCACAATGGGTGAAGAACTGCCCAAGGACTTAAGGCCTCAGAATAGGATTTCTATAGATTTATCTGAAACTGGTAAATTGCCAAATCAAGGTAAACTAATTTAAGCTATATTTAAACCAGTTTACATATACCTACATGAGGGATTTACACTGGTATCACCGGATAGATTTAAAATAATTTTAGTTGACAGCACTGTAGCTTTTCTAATGTAGGTAAGTGCAAGTGTTTGTCAAAAAGCAAGGTGAAGACAAGCAAGTTAAATGTAGGCTAACCATTAAACTCAAGAGACAGACTTCACCCTGTATACCATGTCACTGAGGAAAAAGAGATTAAACAGGAATACAGGTCATCAAATATTTTTAATTTTTTCTTTTTTATTCTTGAAGCCCACACTTTGAAAAGTGCAGAAATCACCTTCATAGGAGAAGAAAGAAAATTTGCACCGAACGTGCCATTCCCTCCCATCCTTCCCAGCAGATTGCAGCAGACGTGTTTCGTGCGAGCACCAAGAAGCTCGGCAGAGGATCGGGGGCCTCTGAAATACAGCTGAACCCTTCAGCAGCAGGAGAGCACTACTTCCCCAAGAGGATCGCAAGTTTCTCATCTGGTCCTGCCTCGATTTCTGGAAATTTACCCCATCTTAAATTCTTGAGCAAAAAATTAAATGAATCCCTTCAATCTGTGCTTCTAAGATCTTCACTATAAAAGCTGCCTCATGGCACTTTGCCCCCAACAGCTTCTGACATTGCTCCCAGATCCCCGGGCAGCAGCACTGGGCTGGTGCCCTGTCGCCCCCAGCAGCCTTCCCAGAGCCGCTGCCCAGCTGGCCGCATGCCCCTGGGGCTCGTGTGTACACGGGAAACACAGGCAGGAAATTATGTTTTCCCTCCACATAATTAATAAGAGCTAAACATTTGTGGGTTTGTTGCCCCTTTTTAAAGCACTGAAGCCACAAAGAAAAAATGTGAGCATTTCCAAATAAAAAGTGACTATTTCTTACAAAAGAAGTTAAAAAGAAAAAAAAAAAAAGAAAAAAAAGAAAAAAAAAAGTGTGCAATCATGCAATAAAATATATATATATATATTTTTGAAGTTTGGTTAAAGAATTCTCTAACAGTTGCTGTTGGCACATTTTATTGCCAAGTCTGATTCACTGCAGCATGAAAGAATGCATTAAATGTTAAGCACATAAGTTATCTCACCAGCTTTAACACGACTTTTCATTCCGAAACTAAGCGCGGGCTCCAGAGCTCTGCAGAGCGAGAATCTAAGTTAGCACTGCTCCTCCTCTGCACATTGGTATCGAGCGTACATTCTGTGGAGGTCACAGCACAGGGTCCTGTGCTTACGAATAAACCACATTTTTTACAATAACTGTTCTTACTTTGGAAATGCTGCAGCCGTCCAAATGCAAGTGAAGCAGGAGAGACAATATGCAGCAGATCTGCCTGACAGCATATTGCTAGCACATTTTCAGGTGAGCCCTGAAAACAGATAATGGGCATGCTTTCCCTGAAATAGCCAGAGCATCTTTCATAGCACAGCTTCGGCTGTGATATGGAAGCAAATTCCAAGGAGCTTTGCAGTTCACCTCTTGTTTTGCTTCTCTGCAACTCCCACATAATGTTAAGACTGTTTCAGGGATTTAAAAATATCAAAGTGTTTTTTTGTAGAGGGGAATAAATCACTTGATCAAAGATTGGGGCGAACCTTGTTCCTTGTTCCTCTTTGTATCATTTTTAAACAATTGTGCACTGCAAATTCCAAGTTTCTTTTTTTCAGATTGGATTTTCTAAATAAAAATCTCCACATCTTAGTTCCTATTAAGCCTCCATTTTGAAACCATACAGTTTGTTTTCTGTTTTAAGGAAAATGAGTACTGGATCCTGTGAGCAAGAACTTGTAAAATCAGGTCTAATATGCATCTTTATCACTAACTGCCATATTATTGTGATTAAAACACGTAACCTACAGAAAGATGGGTGATCATTTTGAACGATTCTGTCTGAACTCAATTAAAGGAGACAAATATCAGAATTGATATCTAAGACGCATCAAGGGATGCATTTTTAAATTATTCAAAGTCACATTACAGCACTGAGAACTGCAGAGAACCCATCTAAAATTTTGGATAAGCACTTCTCAGCATGTTGTGTTTTGCAAAGGTCATTTCTGCAATACACTGAGCAGAAAGAAGTACATTTTGTGCCTATTCCATTAATCTGGTAAGTTAATGTAAAATTATTTTAATTACTTTTATTGAAACGCTGTGTACACCTATGTCAGTACGTATATTATAAATAATAAATAATCATTATTAGACTTGGTTGAATTATTCATTGAGGATAAATTATCTGACAAATACAGGCTTTTTCTCTGCTTGTGACTTGTTTATGAGCAATCTTGTCTTCTCTGAATATATTCCTTCTTGCATTTTTTTTTCTCTGTGAATAATGAAGGGTATTCGGCCAAGAACTGCAAACTGCTTGCTCAGATTGCTCCCGCTCTGGTTACATGTGATCACTTGGGAAATGTGGACGTGTCAGTCATGGGGGCTTGGTTCTGGTTGCCTGGCCAGTGGGCTAGAAGAAGGTCACAAGCATTTGGGGAGGGTCTGGGCATTACAAAGGTGCAGGGGAACCTCTTTCTGACTTATACCTCCACCACTGCTTACCAAGCCTGTCATCTGCATTCCCAAGTGTCATGTACAGTCTCTGCAGAAAGATGATAATGCGACGGTGATCATGAGCTGAACAGAACTGATGTATAATTAATAGCTCATGAAATCACCAACAAGCGAATGAAGAACCCCACCTGGGGACGAGAGGAATGAAAGCACGTGAGATGGGATGGGGACCTCTCACAGCAAGTGGATTTGGAGTGAAGGGAAGATAGCCTGGCAGTACCCTCAGCACCAAGACCCTAACAGGGCTCACATGGGCATTCAGAAAGTTCACAAACCTGCTGAATATACAGCCAGAGCTCATAAAAGCCTGAGGCTCCGGATAAAGCAACCCAAAGCCCCAACCCTGTAAATAAGGACAGGAGGAAGGTGGGGAGGAGGACATGAGGATCCAGAGCAGAGAGCTGGAGGGCTCATGGAGCCTGGCATGCCCCTGTCCATTCCCCCCCCTCCTTCCCCCCAACTGGTGCTGGTGCTGGCAGCAAAGAGCCTAAAGCTGTGCATGTGGGCTTGTCAGGGAACTGGGAGTGTGTGGGGGGGAACCCCAAAAGCGGGCAGCTCAGGGGTCTGCCACCAAGGGGGTGGCCAGGCCTCAGGCCAGCACTGAGAGGGATGTCCCAGTGGTGGGCATCGCTCGGCCTAGGGCAGGCTGCAGAAGGACATCCCACAGCTCTGGGCAGTCCCAAAGTGTCACAGAGACAAATGTTGGAAGGCAAACACTCAGCAGAGTAAAGAGCAACAATGAGCACTGCAGTTTGCTCGCAGATGCCTTTGTCTTGGCTGCTCGCACGGACGTTCACAGTAAGAAAGGCTATTGTGCTGACAAAAATGTGTGTGAGCAAATGTTTACATAAAACAAACGGGAGGGCAGGAAAGCAGCAAAGGGAAGGGTCCCCTGGATGCAGCAGGCTTTTCAGGAGCACTGTTTCCCGTGGGTTGGTTTGCTTCAGGTTTGACTGCTTTGAACCGGCTCTCATGGTTGTGGTGGCAGCCCTGCACTCGCTTCGGAGATGTGAGGTGCAGGTGCGGGGTCAGACATGTCTTGTGGTGGCGGCACCAACGTATAGTCACTGCACATCCTGCAGGCCCTTAAATTTAAAGGAGCAGGTCAAGGCCTGCCTCAGACGTTCCTCTTGCTCCTGATGCAGCAGAAGAGCTCAGTCGCCTTTTGTGGCAGCTCTGGATGATGCCAGGCATGAGAGACAAGGAGCAGGGCACAGGTGAATCTGCCCGCTCCCAGCACATCAAGCACCCAGCCCATGCGAGCCACGCTTTGCTGATGTTCTCTTTCATTGAAGATTAAGCCTCCATTTGTTTTCCAGCATTTGATGTTTCACTCCCAATCATCTCTAGGCTTGGCACCAAAGTTGTCTTCCTGACAGCGGGTGCCAAATGTGATTACCCGCCCGGCTCCAGATCCCACCTCGCCGTGGCTGCGCTGCAGCGGCTGCAGGGGCGGGCAGGCTGCAGCAGCGAGAGCAGCGACACAGCCGCCGGCCCCCACACTCGCTCCCTCTCTCTCTGGGTTGGTGGCTTTTTTTTTCTTGGCTTCGTGTAACTGCACAAAGGCAACACTAAATAAGGAAAATATGCTTCCCAGTAACCCAAACTGACAAAAACAAAGATGGCATGCTTGTGTAATTAGTTACACATCTAACTTTTTTTTTTCAACTTCTTTTCCTTTCAAATACCCCACGACAACTTCGCAGCCCAGGCTATGAGTGAAGCTGAAATGGATGTAGAGTGGTGAAATCAGCATTTTTCTTTCCCCCTAAAACACATTACAGACCTTAGGTAACTCCTGAATCTTGGAGTCCCTCTGTGACTGCTTTCTGCTGTGAGAGCAATTCATTAAAAGTTAATTAAAAGGTGAAGTTCAATATGCAGTTTCCTTTAGCTAATCCTCCTAAGGCAGCTTCATATGGCACTAATGTATCCATTTTGTTGATGTTAGAAAACAAAAAGGCAAGATTGTCTAATTAAGAGGTTGGTGTTTACAAGAGAGAGGTTTTCTAATTGGCAACTTGGAGTCCAAATTAATCTTAATGCTGCTCATTTAAGCATTCTCAATCGAACTTGGACTTCTCCCCAGCAAGAGCTCACAAAATGTGAATCATTTCCAGGATCTTTCAGAACAACAGTGCTCAGCCTGCTAGCTCTTTCTGTGCTCAGTCCCCTTCAGGGGCCCAATTCTGAGCTGCTTCCCCCTGGCCCTGGTGTGGGAAGCTTCTTGTTATGGGCTTTGCTGGGCAGGCTGGCTCCCAAAGGCGGAGTTTCATCCCTATCTTTCAGCACGTTTCCACTCAAACATCTAACTGTGTGTTGTATGGCCATGCACATCAGTATTTTTCTGGTAATACATTTTATATGTTTTGCAGAAACGAACATGCTTCATCTGATTATGTTAGTGCAAAGCATTTTTTGTCTAATAAAAGACAAAAGCATAATAACTGTATTCCTACTCATTCTGGCTTATTCTGACGGCAGCTACTGACTTCCTGCCGTACAGTGGGAATACAGAAAAAGAAAAGAACACTGCCCCCCCTTAAAAATATGAATTTAAACTGCCCAGACACGCTTAGGAGAAAGGGCAAAAATATCCTAAGCTGCCATCACTCAGGCAGTTTTGGCCACCCGGACTTTAATTTTGGCGACTGTGCTGGTAAAGTATGTGGCAGAAATCAAGACTATCACAAAAATAAAATAGCTATCTCAAGAGAAAACCAAATCTAAAATATAGGCTATCCAGGACAATCCTTTCCTTTTCAAAAAAAATTGAGATACTAGCAATGACGAAACTTGATATGTTCATCAAGGACTGTCACACAGCTGAATTAAAATCGTAACTTACCCAGAAGATGAAAGTGCTACCCAAGGGCTAAAGAAGGTGACTTTTTATTTACAACATTTTACATCGATTTTTGTTTCTGCTGCCATCACTGGTGACTCAGCCCTCCAGTGTGCCAGTGTTTGTGTATATGACAATCTGCTTCTCCTTTAAAAGAAGCCACGTAGGCAGAATGTTTTCCACTTTTATCTCAATGTACCTCCTGCGGTAACCCCACGCTTGTCAATAAAATATGAAGGTTAGAAAAATACCCCTCACCAACATGACACTTTCCGCTGACATCTCCTGCTTCTTCTTTCTCCTTTGTTCATTTACATTGCTGGTGAACGATAGCCAAAAAGAAAGGGGAAGGGAGAAAAAAGCAAGTAAAAGTTCTCATTTCTTTGCTAAACCATGGAAGCCCCCAAACACCAGTCTGTACTGCCCGGATGCTGCAGACATGTCGTGCTGAACTGGGAGCTGTGTGGTTGGAAAATATTCGCTGCCCGCTAAAAAAATTGTGCTGGGTACGCCCTGGCGTTCAAGGTATGGAAGCTAAAAGTGGGAGCAGCCTTCGTCAATTCTAGGTTGCAAAATGCACTGTTAAAAAAAAAAAAAAAAAACTTGCTTCACTTACGGGAACGCCCAAATCTTCCGGTCCTCAGCGCACAAGCACTAGATGTGCTCCGGTATTTCTGGGAGCTGGAATAGCATTCTGGGTATACTGAAATTAAGAGGTTTGGGCATGTTTGCGAGTCTGCTGAGTTCCTTGCTATATGTTTTCCAGGAGAGAAATGTGAAAGAGTTTCCCAGTTATAGCCTCCATACCTTTGCTGAGAAGGGATGCCACAAATCACGTGAATAATTAGTGACACTCTTAAGCATCTAGCACTGTGCCCATTTATTTTCTTGGCACAAAATGTATTAGTTCTACACTATTCATTTAGTTTGCATTTAGGAAGAGATAAATTTTAGTCGGAAGCTGTACTGAAAGACAATATATACTGTACGTTGAAGAAAAATCTATTTGCTCTAAGACCATAGCTTTCTCTAAAAAGAAGGAAAAAAAATAGTCTGGAGAAATAGCATGGAGTTAATTTGTATGAAAACCTAATTTTTGCATAGCTTTTGATTGTTCAGATCTCCTAACTAAATGGCCTGCAGTGACCTTTTCAGGAATGCTGTACTCAGAGCTAAACTCTCACCAAAAAATGCATGTTTCTGTGATCCCCTCATTTAGATAATAGCTCTGGGTCTTTAGCTATAAATGTGGAGTGAAGGGAGGGAAGAAAAGCGAAAGTTTTTCTTTCTCCACAAACGTTAATGAGACTTTTCAACTGTGCTATAGAGTGGAGGAACTTAAGCCTCTCGAGGTGTTTCTGTTTTTCAGGCTTTGAGCTCTTGCTGTGCCTTGCTCTCTCCATCCCGCCTCTGAAAGGCCCTCAACAACCCATGGCTTTGTCTCAGCATTTCTCAGTATAAGCTACACTCTACCAGGACCACTTTTTTGCTTTCATATTTCAGCAGAAAAGCAAATAGAAGCGGAAACTGTTTGATGTATTTTAAGTAGAGAAGGCTAGTAAAATATTTTTTAATGGGGATATGAAGCCTTTCAGCCAACAGGATGCTGGTTCAGTTCCAGCCCAGATGAGGAACAACTAAAAGTTGCTACCATCTAAAGGCTATTAAAGCCTTTGTAAAGTGAGTAGCTGCCTAAGTACCGTTCCCAGTGGCCACATCACAAAAAAACACACTAACAAGTACGTCTGTCTTCGGCCTCCCTCTTGTTGGTTTCTCAGCAAGAAGACAAGGAATGAGCGGCCATGGGGATCAGCCATCCTTTCAAGAAGGTTATCAACACTCCTGGAGGTTCATGCGCCAAGCTGAAGTCTGCCTAGAGACTTTATCTCGTGCTGGTAAGTTAAATTGCATGAACATATAGATGTAAGAAGTCTGTCTCTGATGGGTTAACAAGGGTAAATCCATCAAAATACAGCTTTGGAAAGCCTGGCACTAGGTTTGTCCCCAGCCCACAAGAGAACGAGTATCTAGGCTTGTAGCAGGTATGTGGGCTTGTCTACCCACGCAGATAGAAGATGCACATGTGAGCAGTGCCATGACCCAGCAAGGAGGGCGCAGCAGCACATTGGCAGCCCAGAGAGCTGCTCTGCACAGACATGAGTGGAGCCTGGGGAGGAAGCCATCACACCCAGGGGAGCTGATCAACCCAGGGGACCTGCACAGGAACCACAGCATCAGCCTACGCTTCCTTCCCGCAGCTAAAGCTTTGTGCACTGGCAGGATTTTTCCTTAACAGGCTGCATGTTCAACTGAGTAAACTCCGTTTTACCCATACATCTCTCTGTAGTGCAAAACAAGGGATGAGGGAGGAGGCATGAAGCAGAAGTCTGATTCAGGAATATAGGAATACAAACTATATTTTCATGCATACACACAGACTTGTTTGCTGAAAGTTTCCTGTACATCAAATTAAAACAGATAAAGCAACAAACTCAGACACCATTTACCCATAGGGAATATACTCAGCCTTTATTTAGCCACTGAAAATTTACTCCTGCTTGTCTGTATCACTAACCTGCTTGGGTAGAGTGATGTTTTGATGCCAGAATACCCGTAGGGTTTCCAGAGAACATATCATAAGATTCACAGCTACAGACACATCCTCGTAACGAAGCAAATTGGACTTGGACGGGAGCCTTGTGCAGAGCTACTCAGCCTGCAGAAGACTGAGGGCATCAGCAGAAGAAAGCTTTAGCACCTCAAGAAGCTTCCTGCAAAAATGCAGATACTTAAGGTCATTGGGTACTTCTAGAGCTTGCAGGAGAGAGGAGAGCTAAAGATTATGTTCTGTGATTTTGGGGCAAAATTCAGGTGTTTCCGGTCATACCTGATGCTTTTGATCCCTTTATGCATATGGCCCTATATCTTTCCATGTTTTTCACATGGCAGTGAAGGCACTTTCCTGCCTCCCAGCGGTGTTTTAAAAACAAAAACCTGAAAGGCTGTGAGGCATACATGAGTCACAGGATCAAGTCTTGGACCCCATTTATGCATAGGTTTCTTTGTGCAGGGTATTGTCTGTAAGGTCCTTGCCATAAAGGTTCCATGTTGGCTCTGTTCTCATATGGTTATAAGGGTCTGAAAACCTGCAAGTAAATAAACTCCAGCCACATGAGCAGTCCTGGTGAGCTCAGAGGGTAGCATTCCTCCTACTGTGTGTGCACAATAAGACACTCAATAAAGCTGCCTCAGTGCTGCACGACCTGAGCAAGTATGACCTATAGAGGGACACACATGGCAAAGACGCTTTTAAGTTCTCCTTTTATTTGAGACTTAGGATTGCTTTACAGTTCTCCATTTTCTTTTTCATAATGTAGAGTGAAACTTAAAAGTGGCCCCAACTTGTAATGAAAGCTGCAACAAATTTTAGCAAATAAAAAGCCACTTAAAGAAAAAAACACTACTGTCCTGGCTGGGAATTTTAATAGTGCTGCACTCACAGCCAGACTGCTTGTAACTTTTCTATTAAAATTTTAAATCGAGAGCATTAAACAGCTTCCAATTAAGGGGTATATTATCACCTCGATGCACAGGGAGTTTCACACGTAAATCCCTATGTATTAAGAAGAGAATATACCCTGTGGCTTTTTAAATAACAAATAAAAGTTAAAAGAGCTTTTGCAGGACGTAGAAGACCCATGGAAAGGCTTATATTTTAACATACTTTGAGTGGAAGAAAACTAATTTTTAAAACTGTATAGGAAGAGTATTTATTTCATTTTTTCCCACTATTCCCAAATATTTCCACTGGGACCTACTTATTAAGATGAAAGTCTAAGTATTCCATAGGACTGGAAATAATGATTTTTGAATGCCTTTCACATATACAGTGTAGAAGTGCTATTGGTCATGTCTTTTTAAGACTGAGGGTATCCTTCCCATTTCCACAGTGTCTTCGTTATGAGTCAGAATTCATTTTTTTTCTAAGGCAAAGGCAATTCTATTAATTAATCTGAGTTAATATTACTAAAAAGTCAGAAACAGTTAAGAAATCCCCCTAGCACCTCTCAGCTTCCTGAGGGCCTTTTGAAGTAAAATGTGAAGAGCTGCAAGCCTTCCAGCCTATATGCATGCTTAATTTTTTTTCAGTGGAAAATCAGTGAATAACATACACTTAGAAAAATCAGATGGCACTGACAAAGTTCATCAGTGATTATTATTTATGATTGCTGCCATTAAAGCCAGAGGCAATCTAACCATGACCATTTCCTTTGGTCACTGTGATACCTAATGCAAGTCAGTTGGCCACCTCATCTCTTGATCTCTGGGTGTAGCTCAGCTCCGTCAGGGAAGGGAGGACACAACACACCACTGAGAAGAGTTTTCAGATAACTTGCTCATGGATGTTGAAGCAGGACAGCCATATGACAACCTTTGGCTCAGTATGGACAGGTAGTGGCCCCAAGGTTTCTTTCTGCTCCTGCCAGAAGGAAAGGCAGAAATGGGTGAGGAATACAGTACTAAGATGTCAGACCATTTGCTGGTGGAGGGACATGCTGGCAGACATTGGCTGCCTCCTGCCCCCAGCTCCAGCTGTGTTGCTGCACTATGAGAGAGGAGGGAACTTGGTCCCCTACTGCTGTAGTTCCTCTCCTCACTACCCCACGCTGTTCCCATGACCCTGCTCCGCTCTGGCTACATAGCTCTTGCAGAAATTAGTAGGAAGGAGCTCCCATGAGCACTTTTCTTGCACCTCTGAAGCACCTCCTTGTGGTGGTTTTACCCAGCTGGGCAGCTGAGTTCCACCACAAGCACAGTCTCACTCCCCACCCTCAAAGGGAAAGGGGGAGAAAATACGATGGAAAGGGCTCAGGGGTTGAGATAAGGACAGGGAGATCACTCAACAATTATCGTCATGGGCAAAACAGACTCAGCATAGGGAGATAAATTTATTACCTAACAAGCTAGAGCAGTGAGAAACTAAAATAAAAATAAAAAATAAAAATACCTTTTCCCCATCCACCCTCTTCTACATCCTCCCCCCAAGTGGTGCAGGGGAAAGGGGAACGGGAGCTGCAGTCAGTCCCTAACACTTCGTCTCCACCACTCCTTCACAGTCAGCTCCCCCCAGACCCCCTGCTCCTGCGTGGGCTCCTCTCCACGGGCTGCAGCTCCGGCCCGGGGCCTGCTCCTGCGGGGGCTCTCCATGGGCCGCAGCCTCCTCCAGGCCACATCCACCTGCTCCACCGGGGGCTCCTCCACGGGCTGCAGCGTGGAGATCTGCTCCGTGTGGGACCCATGGGCTGCAGGGGGACAGCCTGCTCCACCAGGGGCCTCTCCACAGCCCGCAGGGGAGCTGCTGCTGCCTGCCTGGAGCACCTCCTGCCCTCCTGCTGCACTCACCTTGGGGGTCTGTCGGGCTGGTTCTCTCTCATATTTTCTAACTCCTCTCTCCCAGCTGATGTTGTGCAGCAGTTTTTTTCCCTTACTTAAATCTGCTGTCACAGAGGTGCAAACAACATGGCTTATTGGTTCAGCTCTGGGCAGCTGCAGGTCCCTTTGGAGCCAGCAGAAGCTGTCCCTTATCTAACATGGGGCAGCTTCTGGATTCTTCTCACAGAGGCCACCCTGCAGCCCCCTGCTACCAAAAGCTTGCCATGTAAACCCAATACACTCCAGCAGACAGGCAGATTAGAGGAGCAAAGGCAGGAAGATGGATGCCTTCCATGGGAGCATGAACACCTTCTTTGAAAGCTGTTCCCTCCAAAAAAGTAAAAGCCAGAAGGAACAAACTCTCTTCCTCTGACTCCTTCCTCCCTACCAAGCACCCACAGAGCAGTTTCTGTGTAGGAGCATATATTACAGAGCTGGCACCTCTTCCTCCCTGTGCCAAAGGCAGCATCCATCTGGTCCTGCTTCTCTCCTTCATGGGACCATTGTGTTGGAGATTGTTTCCATGTTCCATCAGACACAACTTATCACTCATGTGTTAATGTGGCATTTCAGAAAATGGTGTGACCAAAGAAAAAAATAGCATTCAGGTGCCATTTCCAGATGAAAGCAAAGGAGGCTACCTAATTTTATATTTATTCACCATGTGCTTGAGAACAAAAAGACCTGAAAGCTCCCCCACACTCTTCCACTGTAGACTGCCAAGGAATACGGCACCTCTGAAAGCTTTGGCATAAGTTCTTCTGTTTACCTTCAAGATACACCATTTATTCAGCAGTCTTGGAAAACAGGATACACTGACATAGACCAAGGTAGCTATCTGCAGATATCCAGTTTTTAAACTCATGACTTTAGTTTGTTCCCTTAAGATTTTTACCAAATTAGGCTTCTCCTTTCTCCTTCTCTCTTCTCTTCTCTTCTCTTCTCTTCTCTTCTCTTCTCTCTTCTCTTCTCTTCTCTTCTCTTCTCTTCTCTTCTCTTCTCTTCTCTTCTCTTCTCTTCTCTTCTCTTCTCTTCTCTTCTCTTCTCTTCTCTTCTCTT